>NW_024070203.1:32260859-32351344 GCF_014754425.2 Oryx dammah
CCAGGCTCCTCCGTCCATGGGATTTTCCACGCAAGAGTACTGGAGTGGGCTGCCATTGCCTTCTCTGCTATTATGCTATAGATGGTTATAAATCATACTTTCAATTAATAAGACAAGAATATTCTATATAACTGCTAAGATTGAATGTAGTGCTAAACGTAAGTGGGTAATATTTCACTCACACGCATGTGCATACACCAATGAGAATCAAACCACAAGGAACTTAAGGCCCTTTTGACACGACAAAATATACAACATTTTCGAGTATTGAAGGAGTCAAGTCAACATTCTGACACTTGTTTCTATATGGTTTCATAAAGATTTGCTTGTCAAGCAAAATGGGAATGTTTATAGTGACAATAATTTATATATGAAAAACATATTTTATTGAAAATGCAATCAAATAGTAGACTTGTAAAATAAATGCCTCAGCTTTTTTTATTCATTTGTATTTCCATTTAAATCTCTGTCATGTAACCAATTACCTTCTGGTTGTGAAGAATGTCAAAAATCTTAATTTTAGTCATAATTATTTGGTTCTTCTTGTTAAAAATATTAGTTTTGAAGAAATACGTGCCATCACTGAACATGTCGTGGATATCAGAAGGCTGAGCACCGAAGAGTTGATGCTTTTGAATTGTGGTGTTGGAGAAGACTCTTGAGAGTCCCTTGGACTGCAAGGAGATCCAACCAGTCCATTCTGAAGGAGATCAACCCTGGGATTTCTTTGGAAGGAATGATGCTAAAGCTGAAACTCCAGTACTTTGGCCACCTCATGCGAAGTGTTGACTCATTGGAAAAAACTCTGATGCTGGGAGGGATTGGGGGCAGGAGGAGAAGGGGACGACAGAGGATGAGATGGCTGGATGGCATCACTGACTCGATGGACGTGAGTCTGAGTGAACTCCGGGAGATGGTGATGGACAGGGAGGCCTGGCGTGCTGCAATTCGTGGGGTCACAAAGAGTCGGACATGACTGAGCAACTGAACTGAACTGAACTGAACTGAAGGTCCTAGTTTTAGTGCTGAGGCATGTCAGGACCACAAAACTTCTCTCTTACTTCTCCAGATTGCCACACACTCCCACCCCCTGATTGGAAGGGAGAATGGGAACTGCAGAGGCAGGGGCACGCCTATGCAGGGGGTGAGGGTACCTGCCACACTGGTTTTCACGTGTGCTTCGACTCTCACATTTGCTACCCTTGGGTACATCTCTTCACCACGGAGCCATCAGCAAAGCCCGTGATACTATATTTTTATCGAGAAAATGAAGCCAGGATTACAAATGTACAGGCATATAACCAAGTCAGGCCCCACCAGCACTGGGGCACATGGTACTCTGCGTGCAGGCCTGGAGACTCCTCCCCCTTGGCCCCGCCCCTGCTCCATCCTCACCGGGGGTGGGATTGAGAGGCCTCCACCCCGACCCCCACAGCGCCTGTTTCCTCTCTGTCCAGGAAAGGCTTTTAAGTATCAGTTTGAGGACGTATCACTTTATTCTTAGTAGTAATGCTTTTATAAAAATCAATGTGAGTTTCAACTTCCATTAAATTTTTTCAGAAGCTGTTGAGATATCCACAGTTTTTTAATCCTTCGATTTATTGAAGTCACGTCTCATTTCCTTCCAAGTTTTCAACCTAAGAACGATATTGCTTTGTATATGAATATTTAAGAATTAGGTTTTCTAATTCTTTTGCTAGTAGGAAGTTTACATTGTTAACATTTTTCTTTAGAGACAAGTAGGAGTGATGGTGTCTGATTCTGTCTTCTTGGTGGTTTCTCAGTGTTTATTACCATTGTTGATAATACAGTCTAGATTTTACTGCCTTGAGCTTATCTCCAATGGTTTATATAAATGTCAGTACTTGCTGTAATTCTAAATTTTCACATTTTAAAAATATGTATTACTCAAACTTTTCATATATACATGTATCTTTTTGTAATTTCTTAGAATTTTTTGAATATGAATGAAAACTCTTCTTCCTCTTTGAAATACAAGAAATAATTTGGGGGTTTCTCTCCACCCTCCAAATTCCCTAAATTCTACTTTTTATTAACAGAAACTTTTAGATTCCTTCCCCATCTCTGTCTCACTTCTTTCTCTCTCATTCTAAAGATGCCCTCTTCGGATGTGTGGGCTTAGTCACTCAGTTGTATCCGACTCTTTGTGAGCCCGTGGACTGTAGCTCACCAGGCTCTTCTGTCCATGGGATTCTCAGGCAAGAATACTGGAGTGGGTAGCCATTCCCTTCTCCAGAGGATCTTCCCACCCAGGGATAGAACCTGGGTCTCCTGCATTGCAAGCAGATTCTTTACTATATGAGCTACAGGGAAGTTTCAGATTTAACTTTGACTTTTACACTCAAGGTTTCCCTAACAGCTAAAATTACATCCCCAATGTCTTCCAAGTATATTAATAGAAGCCATTTTTGTCAATATATCACTGCAATTGTCAGACTATACATGATTCAAAATAAAATGTCTCATATCCAATTTTATAAATACACTTACATAATAAATGACATTTGCAATTGCCATGACATTTTGTATTGTTTGGTTCACCACAAGGGGGTAGCATTTTTGCACAATTGAGTAAAACATAAAATTTACAAGTTGATAAATAGAGTAGGAGGTATTATGTGAGAACCAAAAATGGGTCCTTTGATCAATAATTTTGGGAAATGCTGGAGGAAGCAAAGTTAAATAGGATTCTTTCTTGTTCAGTTGCTAAGTCGTGTCTGACTCTTTGCAGCCCCGTGGACTGCAGCACACCAGGTTCATCTGTCCATGGGACTTCCCAGACAAGAATACTGGAGTGGGTTGTCATTTCCTCCTCCAGGGGATTTTTCCGAACCAGGGATCAAACTCGAGCCTCCTTCACTGACAGGCAGATTCTTTACCACTATGCCACCAGGGAAGCCCTTAATCCTACTTTGATGGGTTATAAAACCCTTTTGAGTTTTTCTTGTTCTTTCATGATTTTTAATTTTTTAATGAGTCACCTGTCATAAGAGGAACCAATAAGGAAACAAAACAAACACATTCCAAAAGAACAAATGCTGAACTAAGTCAGTAACACGTTCACAGCTTTTCCTCCCAGACTGAGCTCTGGGTGGAGACTGGTTGACTTGAGGGCACCAAACACTTGTCTGCCCACATCAGCGGGTTTGAGAGATGCTGTGTCCTCACAGTCAAGTGCCTTAACATGAGGAAGATGCTAGCAGTGCTGGAAAATCCCAGCACTGCGGTGTTCATACACTGGGTCTCGTCAAATCCCAGCCTCAGAGTTGCGAAAGCCTTGTCCCTCCATCCCTGCAGTGGAGGCAGAATTCTAACACATTCCTCAGATGACTGTGCCCTAGCGTGCATGCCCTGTTAATCTAATGACGTGTGCAATCGGGGTCCATACATAATATGGATCCCACACCCACTGTTCTGTCCCATCATTTGGCAGGAGGGATTCTGCAGGTGTGATCAGGTTGAGTTACTCAAATTAACTGTTTGGTTAACTCAAGCTGTTGAGTTACTCAAAGCGAGATGATCCTGGATTGGGTCTGAGCTGCTCACAGAAGCCTTAAAGGAGGATGAGCAATGTGAAGTGAGACAGACTCTCCTGCCGGTGTGGAAGAAACAAATAGCCGAGTTGTGAGTGGAGGGGGCATGTGGCAAGGACTGGGGGCAGTCCTGGGAGAGGTCAGGGCTTCCTGGGTGACAGTCACCTGAAGGCAAGGACACGATTGGGGGGGGCAGTGGATTCCGTCAACACCTGGGAACCAGAGGAGGCCCCAAGCTGGACGAGGTCACCACTCCACAGACAACTTGGCTTCGGGGCAGACGCTGAGGAGTCACCTCAGTGAAGCCCCACCCAGACTCCTGTCCCAGGAGAGCTCCACGTGATACACCTGTGTGTCCTGCAAGGTGGGGTCTGCCGTGATTGGCGGGAACAGACAAGGAACACAACGAGAACACCCTTTGTCTCTCTCACTGTCACTGAGGACTCCTGTGTGGCTGTGCTCGTCTACACCAGAATTCCTCAAAATGCTGTTTTCATACTCAGACTGCACCACTGGGGTGAGGGAGGTTAGCTGCCCACATGCTGACTGTTAACAGATTTTGAACCACTAACCAGTGACTCCACTAGGCTGAGTTTCCTCTTTGTTTCCCAGCAGATTTCTCCCTGCTTACAGTGGTGATTGTCTCGTTCATCACCGATTGCCTTCCTGAATGTGAGCCCCTCAGATGGCAAAGCAGGAGCAGGGTGAAGCCCAGTGTGCCTGCGTCTCTGTTTCCGCTGCGGTGCACGTGTCTGCCTGTGTGAGTCTTGTCTATGTGTATGTACTGCTGTGTTTCTACATAACTGATGTTGCTGAGTTACCTTTTTCATCATTAGTGTTATTTTTGCTGGGATAATTTCATGGACAGAGGAGCCTGGTAGGCTATAGTCCATGGAGCTGCAAGGAGTCGGATACGACTGAGCAGCTAACATTTTACATATATACCCTTTTACCCATTTAAAAATCTTTCCACATATCTTTGTCTTTACATGTAGAATGACATGTTTTATGGCACACTGTTGTCCATCCTGACAATCTTGCCTTTCTTCGTGGTGTCTAGACTGTGTGCATTTAAAAGTTATTGCTGTCATTGGCTTCATATCAACCATCTTGATGTTTGTTTTATTTGTTCCAGGTGCACTTTGCTTCCATTTTTCTCTTTGAATAATACGTTTTATTTCCACTGTTGAGATGTTACCTAAATCTCTCTTCTGTGTGTTCTCTGGGGTAGCCCTACTTTTTACCACAGGTTCTTTAACTTATTATACTTAGTTTCATGTAATATTTCATGATATTATGATCTTATGTGTGAGATAAAGACTTCTAAAAATAGCATATTTTGATTTCTTACCCTTGTTTTTTGTGCTACTGCTGCCATTCACTTTATTTTTCATTGAATATAAAGTCCACAATGCATTTCATTTACTTTTGCCTTAAATATTTGACAATCAATCACTTTAAAGATTAAAAAATTTTTAAAGATTCTTCTTATTTAATTAACATTTTCAGTCCTTTTCATTCTTCTTTTGTGTTGTTTTGTTTCTGTTTCAACGTATTCCAGGTTTTATACAAAAGCATTTTCTTCTACTTGAAGGCTGTTCTGTAGTGCCAGTCTCTTGGTGACAAATTCCCTCAACTTTGTTTTCTGAAAAATTTTTTTTCTTTTTCCGTTTTTCAAAGGTACTTTCACATGGCAGAGATTTCAATGACAGGTTTTATCCTCATAGTACTTTAGAGCTGCTATTTCACAGCCATCAGGCTTCTATTGTTTCTGATAGTAACTTTATAAATATTGTTACCTTTGTCCTTCTACACGTGATGGATATTTTTCTTCTAGCTGTCTTTAATTTTTTTCTCCTTATTACTGGTTTTCTGAAAATTAACTATAGCATGTCTTTCTATGTTTTCTTTTTCTGTCTTTTAAATTTTTATAAGCTGTGATTTCATAGTTTGCATTGAATTTGGACAATTTTCTACCATTTTATCTCCACATTTTTTCAGCACTTCCTGCTCTCCTGAGACTCCAGTTCCACTTGTCACTGAGACTCCGGTACCACTTGTCCCTGTTCATTTTTAAATTTGCCAACCCTCTAAACTTTTCTTTTGGGGAATCTAATCTGTTGTTAGGACTTCCCAAGTGGTGCCAGTGGTAAAGAACTCTCCCGCCAATGCAGGAGCCACAGGAGATTCAGGTTTGATCCCTGGGTCGGGAAGATCCCCTGGAGGAGGGCATGGCAACCCACTCCAGTATTCTTGCCTGGAGAATTCCATGGGCTGAGGAGCCTGGCGGGCTAAAAGTCCGTGGGGCTGCAGAGTCGGACACAACTGAGCACACACACAATTTGTTAAGCCCTTAAAATTCATTTTTTACTTCAAATACTGTGTTTTTTTAATCGCTGAAAGTTTTATTTAAATCTTCAGTTTCTCTTCTCATTTTGTTCATAATTTCCTTTAAAGATTTGAGCATTTAAATAACATTAGTTATTTATTTTTGGTTTCTATTAATTTCTTATTCTTCTGCTTCTGGGCCATGGTTCCTGCTGCTTGGTATGTCTAGCTTTTGTTTGTTTTGTTTTTTCAAAAGGAAAATCTGAAATAGTCTTTAGACCTGGCTAAGCACTACTGCTAAGCGTGCACCTTCTGATTCTTACTAATGGGTCCTTGTTTTCAGGGAGGTTTCTCCACACTGGCTGTTGGGAACTGAAATTTTCTTCAGCCTTTTGTGAGCTCTGAAAATTGTTCATCTACTAGAAGCTTGGTTATGTTTCTTTTCTTAACAGATTTTCTCTTGCCTGGACTTGTAGTTTCCCTTTCCACCTTTCCAGACTGGGGTTCAGCCAGCGACTTGTGGGGACCCCGTGGGGGCTTCTAGAGTTTTCTCTAAAAACATTCCTTCTGCCCACAGAATATCATTTCTACTCCTTAGCTCAAAAAGAATGTCCCCTTCTTAAATCTCTGTCTGTAATTCTGTCTAGACAGAAATCTGTCCTTGGGACTGTTAATTCCTTTTTCTCTGGAAGCAGAACTCTGCAGTGCATGTGGTCTCAATATCCCAAAACAGTAATTGTATGTAACAAATCTAATTTTCTACTTTTGTGAGATGGCAAGTCGAAACATTTATTCTTCACAGACAGAAATAAATTATTACCTTTTAATTTATTTTCTTCCTGATGTCAAAATAATGAGAATATTTATTTCATATTTACTCTCAATAGAGCAATGTTTTGTGTTTTATATGTTTTAAAGTTATTTAATATTATTTTCTCCATTTTTCAAACAAAATGACAAAACTTAGGTGTACAGAACTTAAGTGAATTTTCTCTAGACCACACATGATAAAAAGTGGTGCCTAAGGATTTCATCCAAGGCAATTTGACTCCAGGGACTTCACTCTTTGCCTCTCTGTTTATGTTTATGTAAATTCCTATCCATCCTATCGGGTTAGCAAAAAAAAAAAAAAAATTGGGTTTTTCCATAAGATGTTATAGAAAAACCCAAAGGAACTTTTTGGACAACCAATATACATATTTAAATCTCACAGCTACTCTTTGAGGTAGTGAAATAGAAGTATTAGCTTTGTGATAATTAACAATTAAATTATCAGGCAAAATTTTCCCATTCTTCACCAGTGTATTTAATTTGTATTTATAGTTATAGAATATGAAAGAGCTTGGTATTGATTTTCCTTAAATCACAGCACACTTCTCCACTCTCAGATTAATTCTCCAGGACTTTGTAAGTAGGAAATAAAATTGAACTTGAGGGGGAAAATTTGAACCTAGTATTTCAAATAGGCTTAGGGAATTAGTCCTATAATTATGAAACTTCCAGATAATGAAATAAAATGTTAATGTATAAACCATAATTCAGGACAGACAATAATTCTATAAAATTAAGGCTATTATTGGTCTGTCTGTAAGAGCTTTAATTGGAACTTGTAAAACTTTTCATAGGATCAACAAAATATTCATGCCCTCCAAATTGCATAAGCCACAAAGCCTATATTTCTCCCACCACTCACATAAAAATTAAATTTGCAATATCTGTTTCAATAGGTTTTTAACCAAAACTTTACTAAGGAGAAAAAGACAAACAACAAAAGAAGGTCTTGTCATTAGTCACCAATCTCTAATTGTTTCCATAATTTTCTTTCTATTAAAATTGTCTTCATGACTAGTAGAAATGTCCAGTTATTTAAAAAGAATAAAAGGGTGTCTGTTGTTGCAGTATGATTTCATGATTGTGTTTATGTAGCAGCTGATGAACGAGACAGTGGTGAGCTGGTCAGTGGTCTCCTTTAAAAAAGCCTTAGTGTGTAACGTGAGCAGATTTCCAAAGTGTAAATTCTCCCACAACCAGGAATTCCAAGTTGCTAACCGTCTGGTGAGCCCTTGCCTCTCCTTGGTCTGCTCCAGCTCCAGGACACAAGCACTGGTAGAATTCAAGGAAACTGCTGTTTGTGTGGATGGAGAAATGGAAGGTGAAAATCTCTTACTCCCCTCATCCCTACAGTTGTCCCTACTTCCATTTGCAGGACCAATATTCACTGGCTGACTTTTAGCTGATGTCTTTGTTCTGTGTAGAACATAAGAAAATCACAAATAAGAAATTACTTTGAACAGTTGAATTGGAAAAATCCTCTGTAAGTGTGGAATATCCACATAACAACACATGTGATCACAGGTGGTAAATCTCCCACTTGTGCTCCACCTGATAAAACATCCCCACTGTTGGCAGGCGGGCAGCCCTGAGACCCCCCTCACTCAAGCACAACCATTCTCACAAACAAACACCAATTAAACATTGATTTTATTTTATTTTTTCCAGTCATTTTAAATTGAAGCACAGCTGATTTGCAATGCTGTGTTAATTTCTGCTGTATAGCAAAGTCATTCAGTTATATATGAGTGTGTGTATGTATATATATACATATACACATTCTTTGTAATATTCTTTTCCATTATGGTTTAGAGTGGAAAGTGAGCCAAAGTGTTTTGGATTGGAAAGTGATTTCCAATCTATAAGGAAACTTGAAACTAGAGTTTAAGTACATAGGAAGTGCATGCCGGCATGCTCAGTTGCTCAGTCATGTCTGACTTGTTGTGACTCCACAGACTGTAGTCTTCTAGGTTCCTCTGTCCCTGAGGTTTTACAACACAAGTGTGTATAAAGTCTGACTCACTGTGACCCCATGGACTGTAACCTGCCAGGCACCTCTGTCCATGAGGTGTTACAGCACAAGTATATATAAACATTTGCATCCTAAGTTCAAGGTCACGTATGAGGATTGTTTTGACAGTTTCTGTGGATCAGCTTGTGGTCTGCACGAATGGCTCCTCCTCTTTATTCTCACTGGACTGTCTGCAGCCCCACAGAATCTATGTCAGCTCCTAAGTTGTTCTCCCATCTCTGGTCATCCACCCACCTCCACCCCTCCACACCTTCCCCTCCAGACCTCCCCAGAAGGATGTGGGGTGACTTCATGCCTTGATCTCAGTTATCATTCTTAAGCCAATCATTGTAGAAAAGGCCTCAATAATCCAGCCCTGAATTTCCTTTTCAGTTTCTCTTCTAAGTTCTCAGGGGCTTCCCTGTGTGGCTCAGGCAGAAAGGAATCTCCTTGCAATGCAGGAGACTCAGGTGTGATCCCTGGATTGGCAAGATCCCCTGGAGGAGGGCATGGCAACCCACTCCTAGATTATTATCTGAAGAATCCCAAGGACAGATGAGCCTGGTGGACTTGAGTCCATGGGATTGCAAAGAGGTGGATATGACTGAGTGATTAATACTTTCTAAGTTCTCAGTCATGTAACTTTGTGCTCCACTTAAAAAGAACTACCACTACCTTAAAAACAAAAGAAAAAGAGAGTTTTCACTGATATTGCTGTACTTTCACCTCTCCCCCTTAACCTTTCCAGCCTGTAACAAACTCATTCTTCTGTGACAAAGCACCACAATTCACGGAGCATTTCTAAGAGAAAGTGGTTGAAATCCTCTCCCTAGATTGCAACTGTGCTGCCTCATCCTTGATGGTTACTGTGCAGGGACAATTCCCGCGTTTAATGAAGTGAGAATCCGAACCCTCCACAGAGAACACTGCTTCAGCCTGGGCTGTGCACACTCACATTTTATGCCCATCACCCAGACAGCCTTCTTGATAAATTTGGCTACATGAGTCAATGATCATTGAATATCCCCGGCTGTTGACATGACTTATATATTTTGCTGTGAAACAATATGTAAAAATGACCCAAAGCAATGAATCCAAGGTTGAGAAGTGGTGATTCACGCTAGAACATGTTCTTTATATCTTCCAGGACTGATGTCTTTGCTTCCTTTCTACATTGTGATTCATTTATATGCAATCATATGCTCCATAAATCTTATTAGGTCTCTGAAGTTCATGCAATGTATCCAATCATGGTCTCCAACTTTAAATATTTTTGCTGTTTGTCCTTATGAAACCAGAATTCAAATAGTCTCTTAAGAACACTTGACTTTGAAGAGGAAAATACTTCTTGTGTTATTAGAAGATTATTATTAGAAATATGGTAGCTCTCTTTTATCGGTCTCAAATCTTTTACGAATGAACAACTTTCCTTGCCCACCAAATTTTTATGATTTAATTATTTCATAGCAGAGAAAATTTAAAATTGGCCACTGATACACACACACACACATTTTTTGGTATAAATTTAAGGTCACTTCCTATACTAATCTTAAGTGACAGTTGAATTGGTTCATAATGTATATTTATTATTTGTTTCTAGTGAAACTCTGATTCCAATTTCATCATTTTGAGAGCAGGAAGATGCTTTTGGGTAGATAGTGCAGATGTCTAACTATCAAGGAAGGAACAGTGATAAACGCATCAGAACTGAGAGCAAATCCAATGTCCTTCATTAATTTTACAAACAAATATAGAAATTTAAAATTACAAGGTAATTTAAAACTGCAGTGTAGAAATTTAAGATGACAGAATGCACTTCATTTAAACAGACAAAATCACAACATAGTTCAAGGACACCAGAGGCTCACAAGACATTATGAAAAGAGGACCTGTGAACACACTACTTTGTTGAATCAGCTGGTATTAGCTCCTAGATTACTTTCTGTGACATGAACAGGCTATGTAGTTTTAAATAGAATGCATTCATGGCCTCTGATAAGTGTGTTGGTTGCATCCTCTGTTTCAAATGCATTTTAAATGATCAAAGTGAAGTTTTTCCCCCTCTGACAGGCAGAACTTCACCTGCCCTCAGTCAGGTGACTCTGATGTCTCTGTACAAGTCACCTGAGTTCCTCCACTGTTTTCACGTCTGTTGAGCTGCTCTGTTTTGGCTTCTGCACATTCACTGCAATTTATCTTTCTTTCTTCACCCAGAGATTGTAAGCTTAGGGACTGGACTTCAGTTTACAGGACAAAAACAAAACGAATCTGGCTCCTTGTCGCTACCATGCTGGTGCTGTGCTCTCAGCAACTGTGATGAGGGAGCCGACCAGGAAGTACCCTGTGGCTTTCCTTGAAACAAAGGCCAGACTGAATTCTGCAAAGATCACTCGTGGTCAGCACTGGCCTTTGCACCGGAAGTGAAAATGACATACATTAGCTGCTAGAATCCCCGAATACAGAGTCCCAGTCACACTTGGAATGCCAGGCTAACATTTATACTCTAATGGTATTAGATATTTTCTAAAAAAAAAAGTCACTTCTGCTTTTTGTTAAGCTGCGTAGAATGAAAAAGCACAGCGCTGGAGAGGGTGTGAGAAAAGCCACTAGAAAACAAGATGAGCAGAGCATGTTCCCTCCAGTCACAGCAGTTAGAGGCATGAAAAGCTGAAATAAAGTGAGCCCCCTGCACACCTGAGAGCTTCTTGATACTAAGGAGTTACAAAGAATGCTTCCTTTCTTTTGCAATAAAATGATAAACAATGACTTCTGAAATTAAACATGAGAAAATGCTAGAAGACACAGTTAGTTTATCCAGAGAAATGTATCAGTAAGAATACTTTATACAAGGACATTAGTGGCAAGTATAGACCAAGATACCAAAATTCAGGCAGCATGGAAGTTCAAAGGGAGAGTTAGGGCCAGTCGGCCCAAATTTCTGAACAACTGAACAAGAACCATTTCAAGGGCTATAAAATCTGAAAGGAAGGTAGAAAGTGGTAGGGAGTACAAATTGAAGGTCCTTTTTCAACAGTGTTTCTTTGGAGAAAAATATATTCTGTATTCACCCCAGGGCAAGATTAGGGGTTCTGTTTTTCTCACTTTTAAATCTAGAGGGACTACTAGTGGATCAGCCTTGCATTTGGGGATGCAGTGGACTGGGGTCTGACCCACACACGATGGATCCAAGACATGGGAGATGAGCATTTCCTCCAACAGAAGGTGAGAGACATGGATTACTTGGGATCCTTTTGCATTCAGAAGTCGGGGGCCAGGAGGGCACAGGGTAAGTGGTGGGTGGGACAGAGCCCATGAAGAGTGTTAGTTTGTGAAGGTGCAGAAAGGGGCTAAGAAGGGTGATGGGAATTGTGATGGAGGGGAAAGTGGCTCCAGAGGATAGAATTCAGAGGAAGGATGGTGCGAGGGATCCATCAAGGGCAGCTCAGGAAGAAAGCAGAAAAGCCGCTCTTGTACCCTTGAGGGATCATCAGCTTTACTGTTTCCAGGCTGGGAGCAGAGGGAGCTGCCTCATGATGGGACCAGTCAGAACAGAACATTCCGCGCCCTCTATCTGAAGTGAACGGTCCATTAGAGGGTGGAGGTGCATGAGAATAAGGGAAGGAGTGAGGAGTCAGGCGTTCCCACCCACCGCATGCCCCAGGAATGAAGAGGGGCGTCTACGGAGACTGTGCTTGTACCTCAAAGTTACAACAGGGCTTTTACCACTCAAGAGCGAGCAGGAAAATAATTTATGCTACGCCCTGGAGCGGGTTAACTAAAGACAAAAAATAAAATTAGCTTCTAACTACATTCTTCCAGTTGTGCTTGCGTCTTATAGCAGGCACCATGAGCTTTAGTGGTTAATTAAGTGATTAAGTAGCATTCAGTAATTTCATGAGATGTTTTATATCACACAGGCGATTGTGATTCAATTAGTCATGTGATTTTGCAATACAGATTAAATCCAGATGAGCACAAGCATTTGACAAAGCATAGTGTGTTCCTTGGTCTCTAACTTGCTTTTTTCAACTCGGAGCCCAGGAGCCCGGGTGAGAATGCTGCCCTCTGAGGCTGCCTCCTACTGCGCTGTCTTCTCTAGACTCCATAGGTGAGAGGGAGAGGAAAAATTTTTCTTGTTTTCCTCAAATAATTAAAACTGAAATATAGTTTATATAAGTGAAATTCAGGAATTCTAGATGTGTAGTTTGTTTTGACAAATGCAAGCAGAGAAGAAACTAATCTGATCCTGGCTATGTATACCAGCCCATTTTGTCCCATATCATTCAGTTTTTGGATTTGTTGTTTTCCTCACCAATTTCTCCCAGAATTCCTGGTATTTGCATATGCAAGCAAAGTAATTAGCAATGAGCTAATTTGCAAATGTGTGCCATCTTAATATATAGGACAGTATTTACTTGTCAACATGAGGGCAGGTATTGGATATGGCTAGCCTGTCTGTTTCTCTCTGACTCTGTGGAGAATGTTAGTGGTGTATGTCAAACTGAAATCTCGCTGCTTTATTACAGCAGAAACTTCTTTATTATAACTGAAGTACAAACAAGTTTTCTTCCATTAGGCAAAGATGTCAGGGTTACAACAAATTCTGCTTGGTGGAAACTGTAACAATAAGTCTAATTTATTTTAAGTCAGCATTCACTTGGCACTCTTTAATAATGAAGATTTAATTAATGATAGACTATTAATTATTTTTGAGAAGGCCTGAAGTAGATGGTGCGTGGGTGCTAAGTTGCTTCAGTCAAGTCAGACTCTTTGCGACCCTATAGACTGTAGTCTTCCATGCTCCTCTGTTCATGGGATTCTTCAGGCAAGAATACAGCAGTGATGTTGCCATTTCCTCCTCCAAGGGACCTTCCCGACCCAGGGATCAAACCTGAGTCTCTTATGTCTCCCGCATTGGCAGGTGGGTTCTTTACCACTAGTGCCACCTGGGAAGCTTTATAAAGACCCAGAAAAATTTAAGCAGACCCTACTTGTTTAAATACATAATGTTGATCTGTTTCATTTTATTTTTTCCTACATCTCACCCAGGGAGGGAGAGGTGTCGGGATGGAGTAGGAGCAGATATTTTTGGTGGAAGGACCTGATTACACTTGAGGTGAATAGTAACAGGTGGATTAAGCAACAACCCCCAAGGGAAGGCACAGATCCTAAAGTGATGGGATAGAGTCCAACAGTAGAGAAGACAGCAAAGTGATTGTTGTTTATGAGGTTCTAACTGCTGAATCCCAAGCACATAAAGTAATTTGGAATACAGAGTGTGTGTAAACAATAATGTATTTCTATTTTCCTTTCCATCACAGTAGTATTTCTTAACACTTTTCTTCCCCAAAGGTCAGGTATTTTAAAGCCTCTTTTAGTAAAATAGGAGTGAGTGAGGAGTGGGTAAGGCACATTTTCCTGATGGTGGTTGATGAAATTATTATAAGAGATGGCAGAGGGTATAAAAAATCAACATAGAATTCCATAGAATTAGATGCCTTCCCCCTGAAATAAAGGAAACTAATGATTGAAGAATATGCTCAATTAAATTCCTTGAAAGGAACAAAAGTAATAAATCAGATCACACAAACTCTTCTCTGAGGATAAATGGATAAGAACACAGACTGTAGGATCCCACTGAGACAAAGTTGAAAACGTGTGTGATTGTTTGGGAGATGAGTTATTAATTCATTGGAGCAGGAAAGTTTGCTGATGGGTAATGGTTGTGTGAAAAACCCTCTGTGATACTAGAATGTTTTCTATCTTAGAATATTACACCTGTGTAGCTAGGTAATGATTATGAAGTGAATTTGTTCACAAAATTCATCAAGCATACTGTATGTACATTGCTGTAAGTATGTTAGAGTATAATACATATTTTTAAAAGGGTAGAGAAATAATAAATGCTATATTTTCCATATACAAAAACAAAGGAAATGTGTTATCTCACATTTTACACAAAATCAGAGACTTAAACTTGAAAGTCAAAGCTTTAAATAGTTAGAAGAAAATGTATAAAATCCTCTTTATAATCTCAAGGGAAAGAGACTGTATTATGCTACACAATGGCAAAATATATTTGCAATATTTTACAATCAATTAATATTTAGAATATATACAATTCCTAAAAACAAAGAAAAGTAACCACTGTTAAAATGGGTGATAAACACTTTTCAGCAAAAGAAATAACATGGTCATATAAACATATGAAGACCTTAATTTTATCCAGGCAAGTGAAGTCACAAACAGTGTAACATTATTTTATGACCAATATTTTGGCAAAAATTAGAAAGTATGACAGGTGTGTTAGGTATAAAAACCAGTTTAGATAACAATTTGGGCTACTTTTTACAGCATGTTAAAAAATGTTCCTCAGACTATTCTTTATAAACACCAAGAACGGAGAAGTCAATATAAATTGCTAGTCCAATATATAAATAATTTATGATACTGCTGCCAAAAGGAATTGTAAAGAGAAATAAACATTGCAGAGAAGAAAAATAAACAATGTACAGTTGCAGAATAACCATACAGATAATTAAGCATCATGGTATTTAAACAAAAATGAGAGCTACAGAAAATTACAACCAATATGACATTATTTATTTAATGCTCAAATACAAGCTAAAGTGAAACATGTATGCTTTGGAAGATATACATAGATGATTGAGATGTTTTAGAACAAGGCAAGGAGATGATAAACATAAAATCAAGACAGGGTACCTCGCAAGAAAATAATGAAACTTGACGTAGAGAAGACATAAGTAGATAGAAACCTTCTAATTCTTCAATTGATAGTGAGTCAATACAGGCTTATTTCATTTTAGATACATGATGATGGATAGATAGATAGACAGGTGATAGAAAAAATATTATCCACATCTATCTTTCTATTACACATTGTGAGTGTGTACCTGTGTATGTGTGCTGTGTATACAGGCTTCCCAAGTGGCTCAGTGGTAAAGAATCCACCTGCCAATGCAGACTAGGCTTTGATATCTGGGTTGGGAAGATCCTCTGGAGAAGAGAATGGCAATCCAATCTAGTATTCTTGCCTGGAGAATCCCATGGACAGAGGAGTCTGGCAGGCTACAGCCCATGGGGATCACAAAGAATCAGACGTGACTTAGCGACTAAACAGCAATTACACAATTCTGAAGGAGTATGTGTATATGTTATAAAGGAAAATATCATGTATAAAAATTGTTTCTATGTATCAACTTGGCAAAATGATTTCTCAGAAGATCTCTTCCTAATCAGATTGCCTTTTTAAAAAGAGGAGGAGAGACATCTGGAAGCACTGAACAAGAGCAGAGAACCAGAGTTTTGTGGTAAAGCACTATTTCACTGTGAAGGAAGAGGTTTATCATGAGGATGGACCAGGCTCAATTTCACACACTGGCTTCATTTTATTTTCCTTTTCTGGTCAGAGAGAGGAAAAGCCCAAGAGCAGACCCTGGCAGGATGCTCCCTCCAGTCTGTTAGTCTCCCCTGCAGCTTGCGGGACGGATGGGGGTCCCAGGTGAGCAGGAGCACGGGCTCAGGTGCACAGGAAGAGACTACCTACTGGAAAGGCTGGGGCTTTGGGGTTTGCAGCAGGGGTGAAGCCAGCTCACAGACAGCAGCGGTTCCAAGGTCTAAGAAAAAACAAGGCAGCTTGAGGCCATCATCCTTCAAGCTCCTAAAGCACTGGGGCTTCTCACTGCTGAAGGACAGGCAGCCTGGCACTCATAGTCCTGAAGTAAGACGCTGCAGTAAAATTTTAACCAGGCTGAAGATATCCTGTGGGCTTAATTTTAATTTTAAAATGGAATTGACACAAATTTGCATTTGCCGATTGTGATGTCTTTTATGACTCTGGCTTGGGTCATCAAGTAGGAAATTTCCTCTGCAATGCTAAAGAACTTTGTGTTATATATTATATAGTGTGAAGAAACAGGCAGACTATTAAAACTCATTTAGAATTGGCTATATATTCTGTGAAAGGTTATAGAAGTGCTAATGCTCCGGAATGACTAGTATAGCACACAGAAACGTCGCTGTGTGTCGGAAAACGTGAACCGAGTCCTCAGTTTCCTGGACGTGTTCAGGGGTTAACCCACCCTAAGTGAGAATGGTTTTTCTACCTTACCACATGACTTTTCTCTGTTCAAATTACTTATCTGAGGAGCCAGGCAGCTCAGGTGCTGTTGTTCACTCATGTCTGACTCTTTGTGACCCCATGGACTGCGGCACACCAGGCTTCCCTGTTCTTCCCTATGGACAGAGCAGCTCGGGTGTAAGGAGAATAAACAGACAGTCTTGGACTTTCCAGAGAAATGACGTCAGTATTCAGTCATTCATTCGTTCAGTGTAATCATTCAAGCCTTTACAAACTATATGTTGGTGGCTCAGATGGTAAAGAATTCACCTGCTAATGAAGGAGACTCAGGACACTCAGGTTCGATCCCTAGGTCAGGAAGATCCTCTGAAAGGAACGACAACTTACTTTAGTATTCTTGGCTGGGAAATCCCATGGACAGAGGAGCCCGGCAGGCTATAGTCCATGGGGTTGCAAAGAGTCGGACACAACTGAACAACTAACTTTCACTTTCATTAGAATGAGATTTAACAAGGTCAAGTAAGAAAAAGAAGAAACATCTATTTCTAATAGTGTCTCAGAGGAAAAGATATGAGGTGTCGGAAAGTGACCCATGAACAAGCTTTCTGGATACCATGCTGCATATGTGCTGAGGAGGAGGGCAGAGGCCGGGCTCCCTGGGGGACAGAAGCCCAAGAGCTGGACCAGGGGCTTGGGCTGCCTCACCTACGTCGTGAGGAAATACACACTCCACAAAACCAGACGGTGGAAAGGATGGCCAACGTTGGGGGTGGGCTGTCTACCCAAATAGAAGGTTTTAGGACAGGAAAAGATATGGAGGGTGAAACAAGGGAGGACCCAGGGTGGAAGATCTGAGAACTTTTGTGAGAGAGTGTGTGTGTGTGTGTGTGCACACGCATACGTGTAGGAACCACCAGAATAAAGGAAATATTTGACAAATGGTCTATCAGCCTGGAGGCACTCTGGAACCTTCTGAAGATAGCCCTCAGCACCGATGACTAGTTCCTAGAGGACCAGTGCAGAGATCAGGTGGACTAATTACCCACTGTCCCTTAGGTGCCCTTGTTGAGTTGACAGATGCAAACATTGCTGGAAGGTGAATCTGTACACGAAGTAAACCACCTGCATGTCCGTGATCTTACCCTTAGGGCTGTTCTCAGAATCAGACACAAGCCCAGCACTCCCTCGAGAAGAAAACTAAATAATAGAGAAAAAACACATCCAAACAAATAATAAAACTGTCAAGTAGAAACAGTAAATCAAAATCTAGATCAGATGCAGCAGTAACACATGTGGCTGTGGAACTCACTTTTTCATTAATTTCAGCATTTTCAGGCACTCCTGACACCATGTAAGGATCATTGCCCATAGTTTGTTATTATGGAGAAAGTGGTGAGTCTTTTGAATTGCTAAACAAAATAGATTCCCATGCAGAAACTAGATAAATTAAGATTGCTTCATGTACTTTCAAGTAGGGAAAGTTTACTTTTGATTTTATAGCAATATGATGTGCAAAAGAGTTAATTATGAGAAAACTCTTTTTCTCCAACTTTCAAAAGAAAAAAACAAGGTTGGGGTATTCTCGGCTTTATCACCGTGGGTTGCTGTGTTAATCCGATTGGACCAGGGTGTGTGCAGACGTAGATAAAACTCTGAAGAGCGAAGGCTGAATACAGCAAGGGCACGCTTCTGATTCAAGTGATGGTCTGAGTGGGTCAGAGAAGTTGTCCCCTGCAGGAGACTGTTGATGCTTCTTTTCTGCAAACCTTCATCTCAGAGGGTTCTGGTCTCATTGCACAGACCTGCAGCAGAGCACATGTGGTGCACACCCACCTCTAACAGCCTGTTCTGAAGGAAACACACACCTCACTGCTCACAGCCTACAGTCTAAGGCCCGAACCTAAATGTAAGAAATGTGAGAAAACGGAAGGATCACAGGAGCATTTTCTCCAGAAAATATTGAACTTCATCTCCCTCTTCAGCTGGACATACAATTAGCAATAAGATGTTTTCATGACAAAATTAGTTTTTCCTATATTATTTTCTTAAGAATGACTTTTTGTATTAATCTGTTTTCACAAGGTGACATCTGAAAGAGTAATCTGTTTCTTAGTTGTGTGTGTACATGTGAATTACATATTATTATTGAAGTATACACATGTGCATGCATGCTTAGTCACTGAGTTGTGTACAACTTTTTTCAACCCCATGGACCCACCAGGCTCCTCTGTCCATGGGATTTTCCAGTCAAAAAAACTGGAGTAGGTTGCCATGCCCTCCCCCAGGGGAAGATCTCAAATTATACACACACACATTCCATATTCACGAATGGAATATACCCCGGCATAAATGTAAGGTAAAAAGTAGAAGGAAAATAAAATATAATTTCAACTTGACTTCTTTAATCGATTTAAAAACCCAGAAGCTTTTCTAAAAATATAATTCTAGTTTTAAAGTTAAAGCTCTATAATTTATTGAGAAATTGGTTTTAGGACAAATGAATAACTATTAAGGTCAAATTTTGGGGTTTTATTTTGTTATTTATTTTATTCTTAATTTAATATTATATGTATAATTTAACACAATCAACGTGTATTTTCCAAAAGTAGTTATAATTTGACATTTTACACTTAGAAGCCTAAGTAATATATACCACCCAGCATTATATGATTCATTTTATTTTGTGATGAAATATTTGTTTAAGGTAATGCTTACATATTGATATTTATTAAATTAATCCTTACTATTTAGTCACAGTTATCAATTCATTTGAAATTGTCTTTATTTAAAATATTCTATTTCAACAGAATAAATTTTTATTCATTCACTATTACAACTTATGCATCTTTATAATGTTTTAAAATATACAGAGTGGTATAATGACTTATTTTCATAGCTAGAATGTTTTGCATATTAAAACATTGTTAAAGGTGTGGCTATATTAATACATTTACAGTATGCATATTAGGCATGTGTTCAGGGTTTTTAAAAGTCTAGTTCCTAATTTCACAATCTGCCCCTATCATACACAAAATTGTTTTTGGCACGATCTTTTCTTCTCTGTGTCTCCAATTGCTCAGAATGTTTTTAGCTCCATGAGTCTAATAACTTGTACTTTTAATTCATAAGTCTCCACTGTGTGCTCCATATGAGATTTTTGTGTTGTGAAGCAAATGTTCATCACTCTCCTGAGCATCAGTTTCTTCTGGTAGATGGGATGTGGGAAGAACTAAAACAATTATTTGGTTTCTCCAGGTGTTCTTTTCCCCTCCTGTGATCATCGATCCAGAGAAGGAAATGGCTGCGTGTTTGGCAAAGTCAGAACCTATTTGGATGTTCTGTTTCTGTTCAGGTAATTACACAGTAGTGAGAGACCACAGACTACCTGACTTGATATTAGATAGTTCTTTTCATATTATTAACACGAGTATTCTCTTCTGTTAGAAGACAGAGCAATCCTATAATTCCAGCAGGGCAAACCTAGCCTGTTTATTAGAATTCTTCTCTAGTTTGTTCGCAAGGATTCTTTCAGGCTGGATCTCTATAAACAATTACCATGCCAAAAGGGACTGCTGAGACTTTAAACCTGCAGAAAGCATCAGATAGTCCATGCATGCCTTGGCGGGGAGTGTGTGCAAGGCCTAGCTCCCATCAAGCATCTGTATATTAAAATATAAGATGCCAAACACCTGGACACTTGGAAACATCAGAGAATACAAATCTTCTCAATGTGCCAAGAGAGCAGATCATGAAGAATTGTATGAAAATAACTCAAGGAGAGAAAGGCAGGGGGAGGGGTGGCGAGTGCGGGGAGAGAGAAAGAGAGGTGGGGTGCTCTAGAACATTCTGCAGAGTTCTGGATTTCACTGCCTGTCACTGCGTACAGTTCTCAGAGGTTGACTCATAGCAGCATCCGTGAGAAGAGCAACAGGATCAGAGGGCCAGGCTTGCGAGAGGACCAGGGCCCCTGGGTGTTTATATCTTCAGACTCCTGAGGTGACTCTGAGACATACACAGCTTGAACTGCTGAACTATCTTGCATGGTACAAGAGTGACAAATACAGTAAGGTCACAGTCTTACGATAAAGACAGCCCTCCCAACAAGTCCATGAACTAAAGCAGGACAGAGCAGTCCTGCTGAGATCTACAGGCTGAAGGTGGACAGGATGCATGGCCCTGGCCTGCAGATGAGTTAGCAGGTGTTGCAAAGGAAAAGTTAAAACTTTATATAACCTCCTGCTCATTCTGCCTCTGTAACTCAGCTTGTTCCTTGCAAAGTCTGGATCATGTAGGTCACTTAGTCTCACAAAGTGGGGGCTTACTATACTAGGAACTGGAGCTTAGTCTCACTCACCCTTGTCCTGCTGTTTGCAATTGCCCAGCCCCTGCAAACCTGTTTAATCATGCCTGTCCATGTAAAGGTCAGGCATAACCCTTACTATCTTGACTGCTATTCCCGTGCGTGTGAAACCCCTAGTATAAACCAGCCTATTAGCAGCTAATGTTGCCCACTACAGTCTGTCTATAAATATTCTGTAACCCCTTTGTTGGGGCTCAGAGCTTGGAGGGTTAACTCCTCTGGGCCCGCCAGCGTAATAAACCTGAGTTCTCCAACTCTCCGAGTGTGGTGCTTGGTTTCTCCGTTACTGGTTTCTGCAACAGTGTCACCCTTTTCTCCATGAAGCTGTGCAGCTTCATTGCTCGAAGTCTGATTCTCACAGGTTCTGTGAAAGTCTCTGGGGTATAAATGTTAGCTTGGCTCCAGCAGTTAAACAGAGGATCACATTTGAACCAGGAGGGAGTGGGGGTGGAGGTGGGCTGTCTGGACCCTGTTCATGATGAACCTGTCTTTAGAGCCGCTGGGAGCATGGGCAGCAGACGGGCTTGTGTCAGCTGCAGAGTCTGCTCGGCCTGGGGATGGGAGTGTCCCTTCTGGGGCAGCACGCAGAGAACTGGTGGAAGCTGAGTTTAAGAGCTGGAGCAGGGCCGCCTCCAGGGTGGCCAAGGCTGACAGGAGCTCCAAGGCAGCTCAGCTTCCTACTGCCCCATCTGCTCCCCCTCCTTCCCCTCCAAGGATCCCATTCCAAGGATGCTCCTTAATAAACACCTTACATGCCAAACACCAACTCAGGGCATCTCTCTATGGTCCTATGGATCTTGGGATTAGGAAAAGGAGGACAATTAAAGTGAAAAAAAAAAAAAAAGCCTTAATCGATTCCACACATAGAATCTTGTTTGGTTCAGTTTTATTTTGTTTTTAAAGAAAATGCAACTGATAGCTGTGTGGAAAACAAAGTAAGTTTGGAAACAGCAGATGACAAACAAAGCAAATTATGGAAACATGAGCTGATGGGAACCTGGGAAGTCACGGCAAAGATGATCAATAAAAAGTCAGAAAAGAAAAACAACTGGACTCTGTTAGAATAAAGGGAAGGAAAGATTTAAAGCTCGCTTCAAATTCCTACACTGAGAAAAAGCAAAAACAACTCTTGTTTCTCTGACCGAAAAATAACAAAGTGAAAACTTTAGGCCAAGATCACTCTTTTTAAATAAATGTATCCATGGGAGGTATACGCTCAGAGGTACACACTCCAAAATATTTTATTTTAAGTATATATAATCAAAAAGTTTGAGATGGATAGTTTAACTAGTGTTCTTGCCTGGAGAATCCCAGGGACGGCGGAGCCTGGTGGGCTGCCGTCTATGGGGTCACACAGAGTCGGACAAGACTGAAGTGACTTAGCAGCAGCAGCAGCAGCAGCAAGTATCAGTTAAGTTAGTATTTTTAAAAGAAAATGTAGATTTCTGATCTTACCTTGAAACCTACTACGGAAAAAAAAAGTAAGCTGCCCTAGGATCCTTACTAAAACAAAGTGAAGAAATCACTGCTGAAGAAACTGGGAAACCCTTGTTATCCTGGAAACTGTCTCCTCTTTGCTCTAAATCCTCCATTTTGATGTTCTGTCTCTAAGTTGTGTCTGACTCTTAGCGACCCCATGGACTGCAGCATGCCAGGCTTCTCTGTCCTTCACTGTCTCCCAGAGTTTGCTCAAAATCATGCCCATTGATTCGGTGATGTCATCCAGCCATCTCATCTTCTGTCCCCACTTCTCCTGCCCTCAATCTTTCACAGCATCAGGGTCTTTTCCAATGAAAGTACAGTTGCAGGGAGACCTATTGTTTGTAAATCGATGCTTCACAAAAGCAGTTAACTTGAAAAAAAAAAGGAGAATAGTAAGCAATAATGAGACCTTGGAATCTGCTGTTCTCCTAGGTGGAGGGGCCTGTGTGTGAATAGGTTATTATTTAAACAAGGAGGAAAAATAAAATCAGGAGGAGAAACCTCTTAAACTTATGAAGCCCGTTGTTGAGGGAATCTGCCTGTGTGGAGACTCAGGAAGCCGAGTATTTATCTTGTTGAAGGCAGCCTCCCTGTGGCACACTGAGAGGGTGTTTGCTCTCTTTTCTAAGACTCTAACATGAAAATGAGCTCATACTTGCAAATATTAGAAAAATTTATGATTATTTTGTTTTTTAAAAGCAAAGAGATATATAGATGTTCTGCTTTTAGAAATATTATAAACAAAACTTAAAAAATTAGAAGGGATAAAGAAAGTAAAGACTCTTAGTTGATGATGTTAGAATTGTCTCCAAAGCAACTCCTGGACAGTTCAGTGCCTATAGCTTTTCAAAGGAAGTAGGGCCACACTGGGGGTGTTTATTGGGATTTTACTGTGTGGTTTAAGGTGTGCCCTCCAATGTGAGGTGTGGCTGGGAAGAATCACATGGTGTAGACTTGCTGGTTCCTTAAAAAGTTCTATTAACAAGAACATTACTTGCAATGTTTTCCTTCCCAGGAACTTATTTACTATTTTTTGGAATGGTAAAGTCATATTAATATAGAGTAGACAAGATTATAGAAGTCTTTGGTTTTCATGTTACAGAAGAATTTTTAAGCTCTAGAACTTACCAATCTTTCAGTCATTCACTCTGTTGACAGGGAATGGTATGCAAATAAAGTAGCATTGCCAATTAACTGGTAAAGAGACAAATAACTAAATGAAGAATCATAGAATTAAATAAGATTCATTGCCAATTTGAAACTGTATCCAATACTATGTCAACATGAGACAGAGAGTTCTGATAGACAGAGTATGTTGGACAGATAAGAAGCAACAAGCAAAGACCACTCAAAGACTACTCAAAGACCTCACAGGATGCTGTAGCTGGGGAATCAGCCACGGTTGCCTGTGTCCTGGCAGAGACTTGAAGGTGAGCAGAGGGGGCCGTAAGCTTTGCAAAGAAAAATGGAAAAGCTACAATACCTAAAGTTCTAATTGCACTGGGAGTTGAGGGGAAGTTGGAGAGGGGCCAACCAGAAGGGGAGCAGCATCTTTGGTTTTCTCTCTCTGGTCCTTGGTTAAGAACTGGAACCATAAGACAAAAATATAAAGCCACAGTCCTTGACCTTGATGCAGAGGTCATAGGTCAGAGTTCTTTTGTCATGTATGTTCATTACTTATATGTTCAGTCTTCCAACATACTAGAGAGAAAAACAGTTGCTTTAGGACCAAAAACCGAATGTTAAGTTTAATTTTTATCTAGGTGTCCTTGTAGAGATCACTTAGCTTTTTAAAAATGTAACTATACTAAATCCCCTAAAAGCCATGCAAACAGCATTTTTGCTAAGTAAGAGTTTACTTGTGTCCACTGTTGAAAAGACTAGTTATTTAAACCTACTTTTTAATAACCACCTCATATGCACATACAACTAAACCATAGTGTTTTTCTTTTGTTTGATATTCATATATATATACATCCATTTAATTTAAAATTAATATTTAAACTCACTTTCCTTTTAAAAAATACAACAAACCTGATGCCCCTTTGACAAGCACCCTAATCTAAAAAACATTCTAGAGAAAATAACTCTCATGGAGAATTCATTGCATGTTACTTAGAACTCATTATGTCTTTTTTTTTTTGCATTTATTTTTTATTTTACTTTACAATTCTGTATTGGTTTTGCCATACATTGACATGAATCCACCACGGGTGTACATGCATTCCCAAATATGAACCCCCCTCCCACCCCCCTCCCCACAACATCTCTCTGGGTCATCCCTGCGTACCAGCCCCAAGTGTGCCATATCCTGCATCGGACATAGACTGGCAATTCGATTCTTACATGATATTATACATGTTTCAATGCCATTCTCCCAAATCATCTCACCCTCTCCCTCTCCCACTGAGTCCAAAAGTCCGTTATACACATCTGTGTCTTTTTTGCTGTCCTGCATACAGGGTCATCATTGCCATCTTTCTAAATTCCATATATATGTGTTAGTATACTGTATTGGTGTTTTTCTTTCTGGCTTACTTCACTCTGTATAATCGGCTCCAGTTTCATCCATCTCATCAGAACTGATTCAAATGTATTCTTTTTAACGGCTGAGTAATACTCCATTGTGTATATGTACCTCAGCTTTCTTATCCATTCATCTGCTGATGGACATCTAGGTTGTTTCCATGTCCTGGCTATTATAAACAGTGCTGCGATGAACATTGGGGTACATGTGTCTCTTTCAATTCTGGTTTCCTCAGTGTGTATGCCCAGCAGTGGGATTGCTGGGTCATAAGGCAGTTCTAGTTGCAATTTTTTAAGGAATCTCCACACTGTTCTCCATAGTGGCTGTACTAGTTTGCATTCCCACCAACAGTGTAGGAGGGTTCCCTTCTCTCCACACCCTCTCCAGCATTTATTGCTTGCAGATTTTTGGATCACAGACATTCTGACTGGTGTGAAGTGGTACCTCATTGTGGTTTTGATTTGCATTTCTCTAATAATGAGTGATGTTGAGCATCTTTTCATGTGTTTGTTAGCCATCCGTATGTCTTCTTTGGAGAAATGTCTATTTAGTTCTTTGGCCCATTTTTTGATTGGGTCGTTTATTTTTCTGGAATTGAGCTGCAGGAGTTGCTTGTATATTTTTGAGATTAGTTGTTTGTCAGTTGCTTCATTTGCTATTATTTTCTCCCATTTGGAAGGCTGTCTTTTCACTTTGCTTATATTTTCCTTTGTTGTGCAGAAGCTTTTAATTTTAATTAGGTCCCATTTGTTTATTTTTGCTTTTATTTCCAGAATTCTGGGAGGTGGATCATAGAGGATCCTGCTGTGGTTTATGTCGGAGAGTGTTTTGCCTATGTTCTCCTCTAGGAGTTTTATAGTTTCTGGTCTTACATTTAGATCTTTAATCCATTTTGAGTTTATCTTTGTGTGCAGTGTTAGAAAGTGATCTAGTTTCATTCTTTTACAAGTGGTTGACCAGTTTTCCCAGCACCACTTGTTAAAGAGATTGTCTTTACTCCATTGTATATTCTTGCCTCCTTTGTCAAAGATAAGGTGTCCATATGTGTGTGGATTTATCTCTGGGCTTTCTATTTTGTTTCATTGATCTATATTTCTGTCTTTGTGCCAATACCATACTGTCTTGATGACTGTGGCTTTGTAGTAGAGCCTGAAGTCAGGCAAGTTGATTCCTCCAGTTCCATTCTTCTTTCTCAAGATTGCTTTGGCTATTCGTGGTTTTTTGTATTTCCATACAAATCTTGAAATTATTTGTTCTAGTTCTGTGAAAAATATCGCTGGAAGCTTGATAGGGATTGCATTGAATTTGTAAATTGCTTTGGGTAGTATACTCATTTTCACAATATTGATTCTTCCGATCCATGAGCATGGTATATTTCTCCATCTATTAGTGTCCTCTTTGATTTCTTTCATCAGTGTTTTATAGTTTTCTATATATAAGTCTTTAGTTTCTTTAGGTAGATATATTCCTAAGTATTTTATTCTTTTTGTTGCAATGGTGAATGGAATTGTTTCCTTAATTTCTTTTTCTACTTTCTATTAGTGTATAGGAATGCAAGGGATTTCTGTGTGTTGATTTTATATCCTGCAACTTTACTATATTCATTAATTAGCTCTAGTAATAGAATTTGACCAGGGATCAAACCTACACCCTCTGCACTAGAAGGTGAAGTCTTAACCACTGGACTGCTAGGGAAGTCCTGATACTGACACATTTCAAGTTGTTAAAGCTTTTGTAAAGTGAGATCAGTTTTCTTTTTTCAGTTTGAAAAGTAGTCCAGAGTGGATCCACAAGGAGGCATGAATTGTTTAAATCAGCCACGACTGCAATCCTAAGCTACTGGAGTGCCCTGGAGACATATTTCTTGAAGACTAAATTACCTTAGATACAGATAGATCTCTGTTCATCATTTATCTTAAAAGAAAAATCTTATTTCTTTCATTTCTTCTCCTTGAGGGACAGTTGACAGTTGTCTGTAAGAATCCCCAGTCTGACATCAAAACCAAAATGGTAGCTGAAGGACGCTGCCTGAAATCCTTTGATGATATGGAATATTAATATCAAGGTCTAAGGTTTCAAACTGTAAAATGAATGGGAATGTTTAAACATCAAATTGTATATGACTTTTCAGAAGTCACAAAAGCACCTCTCAATATTTAATGATTGACAATTCAGAGACACTGTAGAGAGAAAAGCTTGAGAATAATATTTTTTATCATTCATTGTGAAAGAAGCTAACTGAAGAGCATAGTTCTTTCATGCTTGCATTTGCTTTTAAAAGTTTACTGAGCATCTGCTATAAATGTAGGAACTGTGCTAGCGAGGCGAGCCCCTCAGCCAGGGTGCTCTGAGAACACGATTCCCCCGAGGTGCCGAGTGTCGCTTATCAGGGCAGAGTCCTAGGACTTTTCAACAGTTATGACAGATCTGGCCAGCTGGGGTCTCAGGTGACTTTAGAAGCTCCTTTTGAGAGCCCAAAATATCAAATGCCACTAGAAAGGGACCAGGAGCAGCTGAGCCTGAAGTGGGATCTGCTGCAGCCACATCCACGGTCTCAGCCTTCACCCCTGACCTACGCTGGAAAGTCATGCTGAGTTAGGGTACGTGAGATGTTTGCTGAGGCAACTAGTCTCACAATATTCAGCGTTTTCCAGTCCAAACAAAAGCAATGAATTCTTTATTTTGTATTTAGATAGAACATGGATATTAGTTAATGGACTCTTTGCTTCATCCTAGGTGGTGCTAGTGGTAATAATCTGCCTGCCAAAGCCGAAGACTCAGAGATGCAAGTTTGATCCCTGGGAAAGGAAGATCCCCTGGAGGAGGAGGAGGCAACCCCCTCTAGTATTCTTGCCAGGGAAATCCCATGGACAGACGAGCCTAGTGGGCTAAAGTCCATGGGGTTGCAAAGATTCGGACATGACTGAAAGCGCACACACACACACAATCTCTTCATGAAAATCCACCTTAAAAACTATAAAAAAAAAATGACCCTCTCTTTATCATTTTATGTATTTTGTTTTCTTATAATTTCTGTTGAATTATTCATAAGTTCCTTATTAATAACTCCCTTAATTTCCTACAAATGCTTTTTATATAGGTAATAGCCCCAGTAAAAAATTTAACAATAAAAACTAAATTAAAATGAGACCTAAGAGGACATTCTAGCTGCTGCTCTGAAATGGTCAGACGTGTTTTCAGAATCCCATCCCTGCACTTATGTATTTCCCACTAACACAGCATTTTGTATGGACATTTGTCAGCAAGACTTTATCAGATGCTCTGTGATTCTAAACTACTGATTGGCACTACATCAGGTTGAGTGTAGAAAAATATCTGCCCTCCCTCCATGAACAGGACACAGGAATGAGCCACAGTGACTGTACTCTTAGGCAGCCTGCAGAGATGATGAAGGACTCTTGGGAACTCAGGCTTTATTAGTTTTATTGGTAGCTGATTACTTCAGACAATTCCAAATGTCTGGTCATGATAAAGGCCATCACGATTTCCTAACCTGGTCTCTTTATATGACAGCAGTGTCCTCCCTCTGAAGCCACCACATTCTAGTGCACTGGAGTTACTACATCAACACAGAGACTTTGCTGCTTCTGCTGCTGCTAAGTCGCTTCAGTTGTGTCCAACTCTGTGTGACCCCATAGATGGCAGTCCACCAGGCTCTGCCTTTCTTGGGATTCTCCAAGCAAGAACACTGGAGTGGATTGCTGTGTCCTTCTCCAATGCAGGAAAGTGAAACTTTAAGGGGACACAATTCAGCTCCAAACAGCCTGAAAAAGGGTTTAGAAAAAGCAGGTATGGTGAAGTGAAGAGATGAGAAACTCAGAGCATGCGGCCTCATAGTGGTTAGGGAGGTGGGGTGCATCGGAGACCAGGAAATTGAGACACTGATGCTGAGAACAGGGGCCTGAAACAATGCAGGCAGGCCTCATCTCATTCCAGACTGATTTTGAGAGTTAATTAGTATGACTCGATCATTTTTTAGATGTGGGTGCGGTTGAAGAGAAGTGGCCAGTAAATGAATTATTGGGTCTAGGACCCACCCACCCCACTCCAGTACTCTTGCCTGAAAAATCCCATGGATGGAGGAGCCTGGTAGGCTACAGTCCATGGGGTCTCGAAGAGTCAGACAAGACTGAGCGACTTCAATTTCACTTTTCACTTTCATGCATTGGAGAAGGAAATGGCAACCCACTCCAGTGTTCTTGCCTGGAGAATCCCAGGGATGAGGGAGCCTGGTGAGCTGCCGTCTATGGGGTCACACAGAGTTGGACATGACTGAAGCGACTTAGCAGCAGCAGCAGTGTTCATTAAAAAAAAAATCACAGTAGATATGGGAGGATATGGCGATTCCTTGAGGACAGTGCATTAAGAAACAGCAGCTTTAGATTCATTAAACAGCTACTTTGTACTCAGTGAATCAGAACTCTCAGAAACTAAGAACCTTTATTCCTCTGTGGACTATCTGAAAGCTAAGTGGAGATGGACATATCATCATTTAATCGCTGGGTTTGGCCAGGAAGCTCTTTGTGATAATTTGCTCAACATCTTACGAATATTTCAGTTGAGTAGAAATCAACACAGCAGCTGCTATATGAACATCTCCAAGATACCTGGTTACTGTTTCTTACGGACTCAGTTGCCTGGAGGAATATGGAACTGTTATCCAAAAGTAAAGCGTTACGTTTGTTATTTCCACCACTATGGAGGATACGCTTCCTCTAGTTATCCACACTGGGTACATTTCTGTGAGGAAAAATACCAGGGTGACACTGTTGTTGAAATCACTATGCATTAAGCCTTTAGCATAGAATAAAGTACAACTTACATACCCCAGGTGTAAGCTAGAGATGTATGTCCATGTGTGACACTAGAAACACTCAGCTCATAGCACAGTTCCTTACTCCATCTCTAGTAATCATGCTTTTAAAAGGAATCTTTCTCTTCTCTGATCCTGAGAGCAAGGGTTTACAGTTTGATTGTGTCATGGTTGACATATCGATAAAATATCATGAAACTGTCAGCAGTCCAGTCTATTGAAATTAAGTGTAATGACAAAGAAGCAAAATCTCTTTTTCTTTGCTTCTCCAGGAGATGATAAATATACTGTTTCCAAAAAAACACTTTTTCATAGATATTTCAATTCAGTTCAGTTGCTCAGTCTTGTCTGACTCTTTGTGAATCCAAGGACTGCAAAATGCCAGGCTTCCCTGTCCATCACCAGCTCCAAGAGCTTGCTCAAACTCATGTCCATCGAGTCAGTGATGCCATTCAACCATCTCATCCTCTGTTGCCCCATTCTCTTCCTTTTCCAGCATCAGGGTCTTTTCAAATGAGTCAGTTCTTTGCATCAGGAGGCCAAAGAATTGGAATTACAGCTTCAGTATCAGTCCTTCCAATGAATATTCAGGACTGATTTCCTTTAGGATTAACCGGTTTGATCTCCTTGCAGTGCAAGGGATTCTCAAGAGTCTTCTCCAACACCATAGTTCAAAAGCATTAATTCTTCGGTTCTCAGCTTTCTTTATAGTACAACTCTCACATCCATACATGACCACTGGAAAAACCATAGCTTTGACTAGACAGATCTTTATTGTCCAAGTGTTGTCTCTGCTTCTTAATATGTTGTCTAAATTGGTCATAGCTTTTCTTCCAAGAAGCAAGCATCTTTTAATTTCATGGCTGCAGTCACCATCTGCAGTGATTTTGGAGCCCAAGAAAATAAAGTCTGTCACTGTTTCCACTGTTTCCCCATCTATTTGCCATGAAGGAATGGGACCAGATTCCATATTCTTTGTCTTTTGAATGATGAGTTTTAAGATAGCTTTTTTCACTCTCCTCTTTCACTTTCATCAAGAGGCTCTTTAGTTCTTCACTTCTGCCATAAGGGTGGTATTATCTGCATATCTGAGGTTATTGATATTTCTCCTAGCAATCTTGATTCCAGCTTGTGCTTCATCCAGCCTGACATTTTGAAGGATGTACTCTGCATATAAGTTAAATAAACAGGGTGACAATATACAGCCTTGACATACTCCTTTCCCAATTTGGAGCCAGTCTGTAGTTCCATGTCCACTTCTAACTGTTGCTTCTTGACCTGCATATAGATTTCTCATGAGGCAGGTCAGGTGGTCTGGTATTCCCATCTCTTGAAGAATTTTTCACAGTTTGTTGTGATCCACACAGAGAAAGGCTTTGGCATAATTCAAAAGGAGAAATAGATGTTTTCCTGTTATTCTCTTGCTTTTTCTATGATCCAATGGATGTTGGCAATGTGATCTCTGGTTCCTCTGCCTTTTCTAAATCCATATTGAACATCTGGAAGTTCATGGTTCATGTACTCTTGAAGTCTGGCTTGGAGAATTTTGAGCATCACTTTACTAGCATGTGAGATGAGTGCAATTGTGCTTTAGTTTGAGCATTCTTTGGCATTGCCTTTCTTTGGGATTGGAATGAAAATGGACATTTTCCATTCTCATGGGCACTGCTGAATTTCCCAAATTTGCTGGCATATTGAGTGCAGCACTTTCACAACATCTTTTCACTTTTAGGATTTGAAATAGCTCAACTGGAATTCCATCACCTCTACTAGCTTTGTTCATACTGATGCTTCCTAAGGTCAACTTGATTTTGCATTCTAGGATGTCTGGCTCTAAGTGAGTGATCACACCATCGTGATTATCTTGGTCATGCATATCTTTTTTGTATAGTTCTTCTGTGTATTCTTGCTACCTCTTCTTAATATTTTCTGCTTCTGTTAGGTCCATACCATTTCTGTCCTTTATCGAGCCCATCTTTGCATGAAATGTTCCCTTGGTATCTCTAATTTTCTTGAAGAGATCTCTAGTCTTTCCCATTCTAGAGTTTTCCTCTATGTCTTTGCATTGCTCACTGAGGAAGGCTTTCTTACCTCTCCTTGCTATTCTTTGGAACTCTGCATTCAGATGCTTATATCTTTCATTTTCTCCTTTGCCTTCTTCTTTTCTTTTCTCAGCTATTTGTAAGCCTTCCTCAGACAACCATTTTGCCTTTTTGTTCTTTTTCTTGGAGATGGTTACCGACCTCTGTCCATAGTTCTTCAGGCACTCTGTCTATGGTATCTCATCCTTTGAATCAATTTGTCACTTCCACTTTATAATTGTAAGGGATTTGATTAAGGTCATACCTGAATGGTTTTCCTTACTTTCTTCAACTTAAACCTGAATTTGGCAATAAGGAGTTCATGATCTGAGTCACAGTCAGCTCCTGGTCTTGTTTTTGCTGACTGAATAGAGCTTTTCCATCTTTGGCTGCAAAGAATTTATCAGTCTGATTTTGGTGTTGACCATTTGCTGATGTCCATGTATAGAGTCTTCTCTTTTATTGCTGAAAGAGAGTGTTTGCTATGACCAGTGCATTCTCTTGGCAAAAGTCTGTTAGCCTTTGCCCTGCTTCATTTTGTACTCCAAGGACAAATTTGCCTGTTACTCCAGGTATCTCTTGACTTTCTACTTTGGCATTCCAGTCCCCTATGATGAGAAAGATCTTTTTGGGGTGTTAGTTCTAGAAGGTCTTGTAAGTCTTCATAGAACCATACAACTTCAGATTCTTCAGAATTACTGGTTGGAGCATAGACTTGAATACTGTGATATTGGATGGCTTGCCTTGGAAACAAACAGAGATCATTCCGTTGTTTTTGAGATTGCATCCAAGTACTGCATTTTTGACTCTTTTGTTGACTGAGGGCTACTTCATTTCTTCTAAGAGATTCTTGCCCACAGTAGTAGATATAATGGTCATTTGAATTAAATTCGCTGATTCCTGTCCATTTTAGTTCACTGATTCCTAAAATGTTGACGTTCACTCTTGCCATCTCCTGTTTGACCACTTCCAATTTGCCTTGATTTACGGACCTAAAATTCCAGGTTCCTATGCAATATTGTTCTTTGCAGTATTGGACTTTACTTCCATCACCAGTCACATCCATAACTGTGTTGTTTTAGCTTTGGCTCTGTCTCTTCATTCTTTCTGGAGTTATTTCTCCGCACTTCTCCAGTAGCATATTGGGCACATACTGACCTGGGGAGTTCATTTTTCAGTGTCATATCTTTTTGCCTTTTCATACTGTTCAAAGATACTTAAGTGCCATGAACTTTAGGCATGAAACACTTAGCACTGTGGATGCTTGTGAGTGTTGGTGGAAAGTCAGAACACCTTTAAAGGAGGAAATAATTTTCTAAGTCTCTTTAAAGGCTAAGCATTAAAATTAAAGAGAATTAATGAAAAGAATTAACAAAATCAAAAACCATAAATTATATAATTGACATAAATTATAAACCATAAATTATATATATGACAAACTGTTCTCTCCCCAGAACACAAGAGAAATCCTTGAAAAATAACATTAAACTATCTCAAAACAGTAACTTTAATTCTGAAAACAGGTAATTGAACTCCCTTGTAAACAATCATAACATCAAAACTTAATGTATGTGCCTGAACCATGAGGCTTCCCCAGTGGCTCTGCAGGTAAAGCATCAGCCTGTAATGCAGGAGATACAGGAGATGAAGCTTCAAAACCTGGATCAGGAAGATCCCCTGGAGTAGGAAATGGCAACTCACTCCAGTGTTCTTGCTGGAGGATCCCATGGACAGACTATAGCTCCTGGGGGGCTATAGTCCATGGAGTTGCAGATTCGAACACATGAAGCTGGTTCTGATTTGGTTGTCAGCAGCCAATCTGTGAGTTCTGGATTATATTTTATTAGATAATGTCAAATGCCACATGATTTATCTGTGAGCTGTCAAAGCCACTGACATAACCAGTGATGGAGCAAGAAAAGAGAGAGCTGCAAGGTGTTGGCAATCCATCTGTCTTCCAAACTCAGCTCGCAGATGCTGCTCCTATAAGCATTTCCTCTCCAGGCCAGCAATCACTGCCCTGTCCTGGTGGCATCACAGAATTGCCAGGGTGTCCTTGGATGAACACACTGCATACGTGCATCCACCCATGCTGTGGACCCTGAAATACACACACTGCTCAGGTTCTTCCTTGCAAAGCAAGTGCCACCCAGCCAGGCAGCACCTTCACGGGACAGCCTCCTGCTCTCAGCTATGTGGGGGTCAGCCTGGGGTGCAGAGAGCTGTTCCCTGATCTCCTGTTACCCTGAACAGCACGCACCAGGTGACTCAGGGGGGCAGGGCTCCAGGGCCTTTGATCCCAGCACATCATTCAGATGGGCTGCAGTCGCCACACACTGGCCTGGTGGGCTGGTTGGGCTCTTGTCTGGTGGCCCTGCAGACTGACTCTACCTCTACTTCTCCTTCCACCCTGAGTCCTTGGCCTTTGACGCCCAGTAGACGCCTTCCAGCCTCACCTCAATTGGGCATCTCCCTCCAGAGAAACCAGCATGCAATCTACATGGCAAATAACCCTTAAAATGCTGAATAATTGGCTATTATTTTAAAAGTTAATAATGATATTTGGAAAAGTCAGTTGAACCAAGGGCAACAACTTACAAAACCATAATAATGACACATTTCTATAGAACATAGTTGATCAACGATGTATGTACATGCTAAGGACTTCCAGCTGTCTAGTTGGAGCAGAAGACAAAGTCTGTTAACAGCCCAGGCAGATGTATTTACTTCCCTGGTGGCTCAGTGGTAAAGAATACACCAGCAAGGCAGGAGACACAGGCTTGATCCCTGGGTCAGAAGATCCCCTGGAGAAGGAAATGGCAACGCCCTCTAGTATTCTTGCCTGGGAAATTCCATGGACAGAGGAGCTTGGTGGGCTATAGTCCGTGGGGTCGCAAACAGTTGGACACGACCAAAGCAATTTACCCACACATGCAGGCATGTACAGAGGCACCATGAAAGCAACAAGCCATATCATAAACCACACAGAAAATGAGCAGAAAGAGCTAGAAAAAGAGATGGCTGTAACGAGCCCTCCTGGGGTAGAAACAAGCCTCAGAAAGTGACTTCAAGCATGACTCATGCAAATAATCCCAGACTTAACTGTTGCAGACGGTGCAACAATGTATGTCCCAGAAAATTACTGAAAACAGTAAAGCAATCAGCTGAAAATTAGTGGAGGGTAACAGCTGGTAAATACCAACAGGCAGACAGCTTAACAGAGAGACTGGAGAGGAGGCAGACTGAGAGTCTTGTACACGTTCTCACTCCAGGAAGATATGGGGTCCACTGAAGGGAAGGCACACAGCGTACAGGAAGTGGACACCACTGAGCCCACCAACCATGGCACTGACCAAATAAGCCCTGGAGGAGGAGGCTCAGAATCCAGGTAAGAGCACAGATCACCATTAAAATCATGTGTTCTCTTAAAAGTTCAGTCATCAGTAAGACACACAAAGAAACAGAAAATGTACTCCCAAAACAACCAAAAAGCAGGAGAACAAAACTGTTGTAGAAAAAGCACAAAGATCAGACTCCTCAAGGTCTTCAACACAGCTATCCTCACTATGTTCCAGGAAATGAAGGAAACCAGGTTTATGGAAACAGAGGAAGGCATGACGACAGGGCTCATCAAGAGTATCAGTAAAGACAGAAATCATAAGAAAGAACCAAATAGCAATTCTGTAGTTGAAAAGTGTATCTAAAATTTTTATAGAGTCATAGAGGGAGTCAGCAGTAGGTCTTAAATAAGAGCCAACTTGAAAAGACCTTGATTAAGAAAGATTGAAGCAAGAGGAGAAGGGGGCACCAGAGGATGAGATGGTTAGATAGCATCACTGACTCAGTGGAGTTTGAGCAAGCTCCAGGAGATAGTGAAGGACAGGGAAGTCTGGTGCACTGCAGTCCATGGGGTCACAAAGGGTTGGACATGGCACAGCAATTGAACAAGAACAACTTTAGTAGACATCTTTCCAAAATATATATACACATAGTTAACAAACATTTGAAAATGTATTCATCATCAATAATCATCAACGAAATGTAAGTCAACATCTCAGTGAGATATCACCTTGCATCAGCCAAGATAACCCCTAATACTGACACCATCACCAACGGCAATGAAAGCAGAAAATAACAAGTGTTGGTAAGGATGTGAAGAAACTGGAATGCTTGTAAACTGTTCATGGGAAAGTAAAAGGGTGCAGCTGTTGTAGAAAAGTACGGAGATTCTGTAGACAATTAAAAGTAGAACTACCACTGGATCCAGTAACCCTACTTTCAGGTATTTATCCAAAAGGGATGAAAACAGGACCTCAAGAAGATATTTTCAGATTTGTGTTCACCTGTAGCATTATTCACAATAGCCAAAGGATAGACAAAATCTGTGTCTGTTGACAGGTGAATGGATAAAATGTAGTATAAGCAAATGGTGGAATGTTATGCAGCGTTTAAAAAGAAGGAAATCCTCTTATGTGCTACTACATGGGTGAACCTGGAGGACATTAGGTTAAGTGAAATTAGCTAGACACAAAAAGGTGTACGATTCCATGTATGCAAGGCATCTAAGAGTTCAACCCCTAGAAACTCTGCAGAAAGTCTTAGAGTGGTGGTTGCCAGTAAGTAGGAAGAGGGGAGGATGAGAAACTGTTCAATGGGTTTAGTAGTTTTTCAAGATAGAAAAGTTCTTGAGGATTTTGTGCAACAATGTGAGTACATATATTATTGAATGGTATACTTTAAAATGGGAGTCTCTGGAGACTCAGTGGCAAAGAATCTACCTGCAAGACAGGAAGCTCAGGTTTGATTCCTGGGTCAGGAAGATCCCCTGGAGAAGGAAATGGCAACCCACTCCAGTATTCTTGCCTGTGAAATCCCATAGACAGAGGAGCCTGGTGGGCTACAGTCCACGGATCACAAAGAATTGGACATCACTAGTGACTAAATCAGCACTACAATACTTTAAAATGGTTAACGTGGTAAATTGCATGGTTTGTGTTTTTAACCAAATTGTAAACCAGACAATCAATCAATAGAGCACATGTTTTGGAAATAAACATGAAGGATACAGAATATTGGAGTTATTTTACAAATCTAGACTCACTGAATTCAAAGGCATTTATAATAAAGTGCACAGCCTTAAACTAAATCTGTCATTTTTCTTCATGTTGTTGCTCTGTGTATAAAATTTCCCTAAACCATCTACTGGTTTTGAACATTGAATGGTGCTCTAAGGCATATATTTTTCTGGGCCTTGATTTTCTTGTTCAGGATTCTGTTGTCAGATAGGTCTTTGTTGAGGCACGTAATAATAGTTCACCATTTCAATAAGGGAGTGGCCTTTCCGGGGTTCTCCTAAATTTGAGAAATCTGTTCTGACTTCTGGTCCTGCCTGATATTAAGACTCATGTCTTGTTCCAGCCACAGGGTTAAACAAGAAGCCCTACTCGCCTGGTCCCAGCAGCTCTGTTAGAACAGACTGGCAGCATCACACGCTGCACTCCTCATCGAATTTCTATTTTTAATATTTGAGCACATTCCTATCTTTCAAGCTCAGCTCTGATGAATATTTTATTTGATCTAAAATTTTTAGTTATTTCTGCTGTGAGAGTTTTCTAGTTACCCAGAAGAGCCCACAGTGCCAGAAATATGCCTCATTTGAGGGCCTGGTCTTGAAAAATTACTTGCATCCATTTTTCTCACTTTCTTAATGTTTCTTCTTCTCACAGCGTTCAACTGAAACCCAGGATGTGCAACTCTTGGCAAATAATAAAGATGGATTTGTTTTATACATTTAGAAAAGTAACACAAGAAAGCAGTTCTATATTTGCATATGCAGGACCACCACAGCAGAACTGTGGAAAGCTGAAGTCAAAATGAACTTCCATTGAATAAAGTGAACCAAAATCGATTTAATGATAATTCTTTTAGAAAACAACTGGAAAATCTAACAGAGTAGAACTTTTGAGCTTGGATGGAAAAAAAAAATGAAGTGCACTTCATTTTTTCCTTCATCTCTTTGTTTGCTCTATTTAACCAATAGTAATGTAGCACCCTGCCTGTCAGTTTGCTGTATAATTTCCATGTATTAACTATACGATGCTGTTTAACACCCCAGTGACAAAACTGAGTCTCAAAGAGCTTCCGCAGCCCCTGATTTGAAATCAGACAGCAGACACAGGATCTGAATCACTCTAGCCTGTCTGTAGAGTCTGTGTCTTTGACCTCTACTCTGTGCTGTCTCTTATACATGAAACTTTTATCCAGTTTAGTTTTTTAATTTTCATCTTTCTCTTAGGAAAGTACTCTCACTCTTTAGAAGAAAATGCATTTTGATTTCATTCACATTACATTTAAGAAGGTTTATCTTTAGGCTTTATAACCACATTTTAGTTCTGTTGTAAACAGGAAATGATAACAATGAACTTGATATCTGACAACATTCAAACCTTCAAAGAGACCTGAAAAGAACAGCTTATAAAGCAGCTGTTGGCTTGCCTGAGGTAAAGCTCATAGAAGTTTAAGATTCTTTATTGTAAGATTTCTTATAAGTGAAATGTGCTAGGGAAATAGGTAGATGGAGTGAAAAACAAATTAGTACTTAAAGTGAAATGTGTAAACATTTAAACAGTCTGATACTTTCAGATGTCTGTGTAATAAGAAGGCTTCATTGACAACTCTGGGGTGGGGGCAGGGTGAGTGTGTGGGTTTGTGTTTAACAAGCAGCACTGCCCACTAGAGTGATGGTGGTTCAACAGTGTGGACAGAATTGACACCGATACACTACCAAACAAACACCTTTCTCAAGACAGTTTAATTTGCTCCATCCCTAAGGTTACAAATTAATTGGCAATCATGACACATGGAAGGTGACAAACTGCTATTAAGATGTCAGATATTCTCCTAAAGCAGAAGATTCTTTCAGACAAGTCAAGAAAGAGTGGGATTTTTTTTTTTTTGGTAAATGAAAGATCTTTTGTGGCTTAATGAAGGAAAGCATTTTGGTTCAATATGAAAAAATCTGGAACATGATGACAGAAAATAACAATTATTCAGTCACTGAGAAGCAAAAGAATAATTTTTAATAAAAATGTTGAGAGGTGTGAAAGTAAAATCTGTTCCTTTGGAAACTATGTAAAAACACTGAGCTTGTATATAAACAAAATGCCTTATCACTCTTAAAATTAGTTTGATGCTTGTCATTTTCCCAGAAAAGTCCTACTTTATAGCTGAGAAAGTGATTGAGCTGTGTTTTCTTTAAAACTAAGCTTCGAGAACTTTTATTTTTTCTGTGACTTCTATGGTTTTCTTTTGAAACATATCAACTCTTGAAAATCTAGCTGATTCCCTTCTCTGGGAAAGGGAAGGGAAAATAGTGCTCAATCTTATTTTATTTACATGAATTTTATCACATTTGTTTAACACAGATTTTCCTGATCCATTAGTGTTCCTTTTGACCCCGTAAGATATCTTAAAATTGAAATTTCATATTTTTGGCATTATAAATTTCGACATTTTTAACGTGTGCTTTGTGCAAAGAGGCTCACTTGTAAATCAGAAACTCAAGCCAACTTTTCGTATTTTCTGCTTGAAGGTCCAGGTGAAAACCCAGGGAGAGGATGCAGGGAGAAGGGATCAGGGTTATCTGGAAGTTAAGAGATAGTTGACCTTGTGCTGATTCTCCAGCAGGGGAATGATTCTGTTCATCTGAGAACTCATACAAGATCTGTTTGCCTTAGAAATGTCTTTAAATTTTTGGCAGCTGAAGCTTCTGTTTCTTGCCTCTCATCCCAAGTATTTGAATATGATGTCAAAGATGGGAGCCAAGATAAATCAGGCATCTTTGGGATAAAATGAGCCAGCTGCCAGGAAGTGGGGGTTGGCATCAAACTCCTGGGGCTGCCATCCCTTGATAGCTCAGCAGTCACTTAGTCATCTTCCTGCATCTCCAAGATGGTCCTTTTGTCCAAAGTGGCCACCCACTGCTTCTCTGCAGAAAGGGGAGAGGTCAGTGCACACTGCTCAAGTCCAGCAAGATGAAGCAGAGGCACTGAGCTAAAAGTGTTACAGTTTCTGTCAAATCATATTAATGAAAGGTGTAACATTTAACAACACTATGGTACGTGGTTGGGAAAGGAACCAGTGGTATTACTTGATGTAATTCAATGAATAGAGTGGTACTAGTGAAAAAATGTGGTATTTGTCAAAATACTTCAAGAACTATACACTATTCTTTATATATTTCTCAATATGTATCCTACAAATAAAAGTGACTTTTTTCATATTAATAATAGAAACGATAAAAAGCTGTAAGTGGCACAAGTCTGGGCTCTGATTTTAGTTTTATTATTTTGCCTCTATCTACATCCATTATGGAGAAGGAAATGGCAACCCATTCCAGTATTCTTGCCTGGGAAATCCCACGGACAGAGGAGCGGGCTATAGTCCAAGGTGTCACAAAGAGTTGGACACGGCCTAGCAACTGAACACATCCATCATAGATAACAGGCAGCATCAGTTAAAAGGCAGAGGTAAAACAGACCATGACAATGAAGACTACAATAGTGGAATACCACAAATAGCCTCGGGAGAAGGAGAAATAGATACTCCTAAAATGGAAGCATGAAGAGTTACTGCATAAAACATTAAATTACTCCCCAAAACACGAGGAAAATTTCCTGATTTATTGACATTAATTCCCAACAGAAAAAACATTTTACCATGCAATCCAGAACTTCTGCCCTGAGCTAGTAACTCGAGAGCATTGAAAACACACAGGTTGAGTGTGTGCAGATTTTAGAAACACACACACACACACACATTTGGGCACTACTTGTAGGTGAGCATTAGGCAGATCCAGAACTGGAAACAACATAAACGTTCATCAGTAGATGACCCAGAAGGAGAAGTGTGGAAGGGTCACAAAGTGGAATATCACCCAGCGACGCAGAGAACAATCTACTCATACACACACACATGGGTGAATCTTGGAGTACAGAGCTTAGGGAAAGACGTCAGACCCCAAAGAACACAGACCATGGTTTCATCTCTCTGAAGTTCTAGAACATGCATAACTAATGCACAGTGAGAGGAAGCAGATGGGGTTTGGTTAGAGGGGAAGAGAAGGGGCTGACTTCAGAGGCACCCGGAACATGCTGTGTGATACAAAGCCGATAAACTAAACAAACCCTGTCAGACTAAGTGATGCTACTTAGTTGCGTATGCGTACATTAGTATGTTGGTGTGAACATCTTAACAGTAAAGTTCCTCTAGTAAGATAACAATCAGCTTTGCTTGTTTCAAAACCTCCTTGGGGACTTGGGAAGCTTTCTCAGCTGACTTGAACTTTCTCGTCTGTGCACCTGAGTCCATTCTATGGCAAATCTCCATGTTCGGGAAACCCAGTACATTCTTTTCTAATTTTTCCAGAAAAACTTCTATCTATGAACTGAAAATGACTCACAATCAAGATTTAAGAATATATAACATTAAAACTGAAGTGAGCGTGCTTCTGGCTTTTAGAAGGATATAACAACAATTAATAAATCCACCTTTAAAAAAATATACTGAGTTTTAAAAGCAACATTTCAATTTAAATATTTCCCCCAACCTAATACTTCATCTTATTGCCCACAACGCATGTTGCCTGTAAGCCACTCTGACTATCTTTTGGATAATAGAGTCAGTTTATATGTTTTATTAATGTACAAATTAATCCTGATGTGCTCAAATTAGGAAACTTAATAGCATAGAACTTCAAAAGAAGACAAGAGATTTTCAGGTTGTTCTTACAGTATTTGAAAAAAAAAATGTCAGCTACGATTCAATTACACGGATCAAAGCAAAGACAACTGTATATACACATGAGACATTTACCACACTGGAAATTACATGACTGCTCTGATAAACCCATATTCATATCGTTTACTTTTTAAAATATTGCAATGTTCAAAAATATAGATTAAATTATTTTAATAAGTCCATGTTTTTCATCACTAAAGTTTTCCAGATATCAATAATATAGGTAATAGCTCCATTTACCACCCAGATGTTAAGAATAACTTTTGATATGTTTTTACAATATATCATATATTTCATGGGGTTTCCCAGGTGACTCAGTGGTAAAGAATCTACCTGCCAGTGCAGGAGATGCAGGTTGGGTCGGGAAGATCCCCTGGAGGAGGAAATGGCAACCCACTCCAGCATTCTTGCCTGGGAAATCCCATAGACAGAGGAGCCTTGAGGGCTACAGTCCACGAGGTTGCGCAGAGTTGGACATGACTGATACATGCATGGATTTATTTCATACATATATTAATATGTTTAGATTTTCCACTGAATAATCAAAAAGAAAATCAAGACATTGCTGTTTTTTCATTAAAAGGAACAAATTTGTGAATAGTTCTCTAGGGATTTAAAATCATAATACGAGAATCATATTTTCTATATTTAACCTATTTTGGGTGACCTTAGTCTGGTCCTGATAAGGTCAAGAGAGAGAGGAGAGCATCCATGCACCCTCCCCTCTGCTTGACTCCAAACATCATAAGATTTCACGACCCCAGAACCTGACTTCTCATTTCTCTCCAGTATCTGGGATTGCCCTGCTGCCATGACAACATGGGGAACTGGATGGAGTAAAATACCATCGATAAATATTGTGCTTCTGAATATCTGCAGGGTTAATTCCATGTGACATGATAAGACCAAAACGGCTGCAGAATGAAGAATTTCAGAGCTTTATCTTAGGTACTGTGCAAACTTAGTATTAAACCTACAATCACTGCTCTTTCAATAACCCCATCGTCTTACCACCCCAGTCATGCATTTCCTTCACATCTAGATTATATTCTTCTGGTGGCTGATGAGAATGAACTGTGACCAGGGCAAGTAACAAAACATTCACTATTATCCAGAAGGCCTTTTCAAGAGACAGGCTGACCTTTGGAAATATCACTGGCTTCGTAACTTTTAAGATACTTTGATAATACAGGTTTGTTCACAATATATAAAGGCTAAAATATTGATAATTCTCCCCACTGTGTGTCTGTCACTAGCATTCCTGAAGTTGAAGTGTTTGAGCTTTTGACAATGAGATAGTCTGAATAATAAGATTTCAAAATCTAGTTGAGAGTAAGTCTTCATTATTTAAAAGCTGTTTTCCAAGTTCCCTGTTTTCAGATACATTCCTTGATATGGTATTAAATTTGATAATACATGAAAATATTTTAAGAATATTCTGCTAAGAATATCCAAAAATTATAGGCTCTTGCCTAGAAGCCAAGCGTGTAGTAAAAAATATTTGTGACCCCATGGACTGTAGTCCACCAGGCTCTTCTGTCCCTGGGACTCTCTAGGTAAGAGTACTAGAGTGGGTTACCATTTCCTTCTCTAGGGGATATTCCCAACCCAGGGATCAAATCTTGGTCTCCTGCATTGCCGGCAGATTGTTTACCATCTAAGCCACCAGGGAAGCCCCAGTAAAAATATAACAGTGTACATTTCAGCATAACTATTATTGAAGTGTTTTCACTGCTATCTGGTGCTCTCATTCAATAGTATATGCTAGCTTTTATTTTTAACTTTTGAAAGACAGGGTCCATATTTCAAATTATTAACTCTGCTGAACTGAGTGTTACCTGATGGAATAGAGCTTCTGGAAGTATTTCTCATGTCTGGAAGTATGAACATCATTCAAGACTTTCAAAGGGGGGCTCTCCCGTCCCACAATCGACCTGCTGCATCAAGAAGTGGCTGGCACGGTGACGTGTGTGTACCGAATGTCCAGGTGATCCTGGTAGATGCTTACCTTTGATAGTCACTGGATTAGAGCATTGTGGGAACCTCAGGTAATATGCACCCATTTGATGTTGAAATTGTTCAGGGAAAATCACTCCCCAATCTCTGAAATCTCCAGGGATGCTTCCAAAGTAACTCAAAGAGACACTGGAAAATCAATAGCAACTTAAAACAGCTTCTCCTCCCCAGCCACTAATCTTTAAGAACTCAAGTGAGGACCTAGTCATTAAGATTCCATTCTTAGGTGCTTACTTTTAAATGCTGCATTCTTAATCTTAGTTGAAAATGATTACCAAACCCACCATTTTATTCAAATTATCCTCCTTCTCTTTGCAAATGATTCTCCTATTATTCTTTTAACATAAATTCACTCCATTCATTTGCAAATGATTCTTGGCCAGGATCATCTTAGACTTAACAATCCTGGTGCTTCCTAGGAAAGGACTTTGGACACTCAGCTTTCAAGGTCATCTAGAAGGCCATGGGAAGGGCAGGTCAGGCAGTTGTTTCATTCCTGAAGACAGCTGGACGCTTGGCCTCAGTCTCTTCATCCTTCTCATTTATTTTTCCCCTCAGCATTTCTCACCAGTTTCAAGGAAACCTTTACTTTTTCACCCCTCGTTGGCAAGCTCAATTTGAAAATCTCTCCTTAGCATTTTGGGGGAGTGTAAATTCATTTTATTTTATTATTTTCTGAGAACTTTCTGACAGTACTCTACCACGACCTGTATTTGTTCTGGGTTATATATGCTTATTTTCACAATATGTGCTTTAGAATGAAAGAGAAATTCTGATACAGGCTACAGCATGGATGCACCTTGAAGACATTATGCTCAGTGAAATACCACACTCACAGGAAGGCAGAGACTGGCTGATTCCACTTACAGAAGGTCTCCAGAGAAGTCAGATCCAGACAGACAGGAAGCAGAATGTTGGTCTCATGGCCCGGAGTGGGTGAAGAGTTAGTGTTTACTGGGTACCCAGCTTCAATTTGCAAAGACGGAAATAGTTCTGGAGATGGATGGGGGCGATGGCTGCACATCAGTGTGTGCCCAGCAATTAATGCCAATGAACAGAACACTTAAAAATGGTTGAAAAGGTGGATTTTATGTTATGTATATTTTGCCATAATAAAAAAGGTTAAAAAATTCAAGAGAATATAATTTATTTCAAGCAAATGTCTATAAAATATGCTCACTTGTAGGAAATACCACTTGTAGGAAGAAGGAGAGAATAATGCTGAATATTTGATGCAATCAGCCCCAAAACTGAGGTGAAGGAAAAACAGGTCATTATAGCTTTTTCCAGCAGTTTGTACACATGGTTTATTTCAGTGTGCCTGCAAAAATGACATGTTTATTAACTCTGAAAGGAGGCAATATTTGCAGGTAATTGTTCCAGTTCATAGTGCTTCTTCTTGTAAGTGTAAATACCAGCGTAAGGAAAACGTTAGACTCAGATCAAGGACCTCATGTGTTCCATATTTTCAGTCGATACCCCTCTGTCTCCTCACAAACACACCAGTTTGAGTCCACAGCTCACTCAGCAGATCACCAGCTCTGCGGATGCCCAGGGCCCCTCACCAACTTAGTTGTTGTTTTGATGTGTTCCAAGCAGGCTTCATTTCCCTGCTCCTGTTACTAAGAAAAATGCTTTAAAAATTGAAATAATAATTTTTAGAGCATTTACTGACATCAAAGGCTTGAGAACAAGTAAGGATTTTACTGGTTTCGAGGAAAACATACACTGATGCCGAGGAGGAATCAGCTGGAAATCCAAAAAATAAATTAAAATGTCGATTAAGTCCTGGTGACTTTCCTCACACAAGAGTAAGTGGGGCCCTGAGTGAGCAGGTGGCCACTAACCTAGCAAGTCTACAGAGGTTAGGTCACTAATGTGCCCAGTGAGTTAGCTTATTTTTTTCACCAAGAATTTACTTTCCATATTCTACATCAATTAAATATCTTCAGGTCCATTTTCTAATATATATATATATTTTTTCTACTATAAATATATACTATAGATATACTTGTTCCAAACTATGACATTTATGGATTAGACTAGAAGGAGCTTCAAATACATAAACATTTCTATAAGCACAATAAATGGAAGTAATTTAAATATTTAGCTTTTGGACAGAATACTATGCATTTCTTAACAGAAAACCTAGGAATGTGCTGTTTAATTCAAATATATAAAATGTATATAATTATTTATTGAAAGAGCCAAGCACTCTGTAAGTCAGCTCTGATTATGACACTTGGTGTAAATGGAATTTGAAAGTATAGATAAAAATTGAAAAAATCAGGGATTAATTAAAAAGTATTTACTGGAGCAGTGAAAGTGGGATTGAACTTCTCGTTTTTTTATTTAATTGTTTATTTGACTGCATTGCTTCATCCACATGATGGACTTGCCCACATCAGCTTAGATGCTGCTGCCACTCATAGAAAATGTAATCTATGTGAGTGCAGGTCTGCATGACTTTGGAAAGGTCTCTGTTTACTGTCTCCGCGATGTTTATTCAGCTGCTCATTACTGGTCCTGAACGCCTGAACTGTCAGGGAGCTTGTTTGGGTTGACAGGCATGTCTCTCTTAGACCAACGTCCTCCTTGCAGTTCTGTGAGTTGGGTGGCTTGATCCCCAGTCAGTGCCTGTTTTGGGTGGCTTTCAGCTGCGTTAACTTTCCTGGCAGACAGCCATCCAAACATACAGCCTGTCTGCAGCTTCAGGTTAAAGTGCTGCAGAGGCTGTCCTGTTGGCCCAGCTTGTCCCCGCCCCTTTTCTTCTTTGTAGGCAACACATCCCCTCCACAGGCACCCAGCCTCTATCCCCCTCAAAGCTGGTGCTGAATCATTAATGTAGTGCAGTTAGTCTCCCTCACTGATCCGGTGTGCTCCACTCTTCCCATTTTGATGAGCACTTACTAAGTGCAGATCCTAATTAATTCTTTCCTAGAGAGTTGAATACCTCAAACAGGGATGAGCATTAGAAGAAATGGTTTTCCATATGGGAGAACTTAAAACTCAATCCATGCCTCACAGGAAAGTTAAACATTAATTGACTAATTATTAATTAGATGGAGTACAGACTAAAATGGTCAAGGTAAAGCCATATTGTTTCTAGAAGACAGCGTAAGAAAATACTGCCACACTTTCCTGATCTTAAATAAGACCAAAAAAAGACTCACAGTGGACACTGTTAAAATTAAGAAATTCTGTTCCTAAAAAGATACTTAAGAGATTTACGGGATTCCCTGGCTGTCTGGAGGTTAAGACTCCAGGCTTCCCCTGCAGGCAGCTCAGGTTCCACCCCTGATTAGGAAGCTGAAATCCTACATGCTGTGTGGTCTGGCCAATAATCATAGTAATAAAATCTTGGGCTTCCCTGGTGGCTCAGATGGCAAAGAATCTACCTGCACTGCAGGAGACCTGTGTTCAATCCCTGAATTAAGGAAAATCCCCTGGAGAAGGGAATAGCAACCCACTCCAGTATTCTTGCTGGGATAATTCCATGGACAGAGGAGTCTAGCAGGCTACAGTCCACAGGGTCACAGAGTTGGACATGACTGAGAGACTAACACTACTAATAAGAGAGTTAAAAAAGACAAGTCACAGCCTGAAAGGATGTATTTGTAGTATCTTTCCTAGCAATTGTGCCCACACTGTAGATTGCAAAGTTAATATGAAAAAGACAAACGGAGGTTTGAGTAGACTCTCTAGAAAGGAGGTGTCCAAACGGCCAGTAAGCATAAGAACACATGTTCAGCACACTAACTCGCCAGGGAGACACAAACTGCAGCCCAGAGAAGAGATGAGCATCAATACCCCTGAGCTAGAATAAACTTCAGAAAATGGTCAATATCCACCGTTTACAACGATGCAGAATTTTCACACATGGCTGGTGAAGGTGTAACTTTATTGAACTATTTTAGTTAACTATCTATTTATTTAAACCTGAGCCTTTGCTTATTTTATAATCTGGCAAATTCATTCTTAGCTTTACACCCAAGAAAAATGATCTTATTTGCCCATCAAAAGATAGAACCAAAAATATTTGTCACAGCTTTATTGACAACAGCTCCCAAATGGAAATACTATAACCAAAATATTCAACAGAACAATAGATTACAAAATGATGGTTTCTCTTAAAATAAGACAAAGAAAGAGAATTACTGCTATGCTGCTGCTGCTGCTGCTAAGTCGCTTCAGTCGTGTCTGACTCTGTACAACCCCATAGACAGCAGCCCAACAGGCTCCCCCGTCCCTGGGATTCTCCAGGCAAGAACACTGGAGTGGGTTGCCATTTCCTTCTCCAATGCATGAAAGTGAAGTCGCTCAGTCGTGTCCGACCCTCAGTGACCCCATGGACTGCAGCCTTCCAGGCTATAAGCACAGATAAACTCTCAAGTGTCACTGACTGAGACCTAAGAAGCCAGGCTTAAAATAATATGTACAGGTTACTCCATTTACATGGCACTCCAGTCAGGTATGAAGACTAGAAGTCAGAGCAACAGGTACAGATCTTAGTGGGAAGGGCATGGACCAGAAAGGCATGAGGCTCTGAGTCCTGGGTTCACTCTGCTTGTCTGGTTGGTGGAGACACTCGTATACATGTGTCAAAGTCGACACATCATTCATAAGATGTATGCAGTCAATTGTGCATGTGTGCTATCTCAACAGAATTTATAACACTGTACATAAATACATTTCTATTTATTTTTATTGAGGAATAGTTGATTTACAATGTTGTACCAGTCTCTGCTGTACAGCAAAGTGACTCAGTTTTATACATGTACACATTCTTTTCCATTATGGTTTACCCCAGGAGACTGGATACAGCTCCCTGTGTTATGCAGTAGAACCTTATTGTTTATACATTCTATATATGATTGTTCAGTTCAGTTCAGTAGCTCAGTCATGTCCGACTCTTTGCGACCTCGTGAATTGCAGCTTACCAGGCCTCCCTGTCCAACACCAACTCCCGGAGTTCACCCAAACCCATGTCCATCGAGTTGGTGATGCCATCCAGCCATCTCATTCTCTTTCGTCCCCTTCTCTTCCTGCTTCCAATCCCTCCCAGCATCAGGGTCTTTTCCAATGAGTCAACTCTTCTCATGAGATGGCCAAAGTATTGGAGTTTCAGCCTCAGCATCAGTCCTTCCAATGAACACCCAGGACTGATCTCCTTTAGAATGGACTGGTTGGATCTCCTTGCAGTCCAAGGGACTCTCAAGAGTCTTCTCCAACACCACAGTTCAAAAGCATCAACTCTTCAGCACTCAGCTTTCTTTATACTCCAGCTCTCACATCCATACATGACCACTGGAAAAACCATAGCCTTGACTAGATGGACCTTTGTTGACAAAGTAATGTGTCTGCTTTTGAATATGCTGTCTAGGTTGGTCATAACTTTCCTTCCAAGGAGTAAGCGTCTTTTAATTCCATGGCTGCAATCTCTATGATTCTTAGTGTCTGCTAATCCCAGATTCCCAGCCCTTCCCTGCCTTACCCTCCCTCCCCCTTGGCAACCACAAGTCTATTTTCTATGTCTGTGAATCTGTTTCTGTTTGTACTTAAGTTCACTTGTGTCATATTTTGGATTCCACATAAAAATACATTTTAAACCATCTTGACTGCTCACTCCCTTTTCTGTCACCACGGAAACATTTCTAAAATTCCTATCTCATAGTACTGCCCGTGGTCATCTTCCTTTGCTCAGAATCTACTGCTTTCAGGTGGAAACTTCCAGGGACCGGCCTCTGTTTCCACCTTCAAGCCGATCTCTTCCTCTCCCCCTTCGAGGCCCCACAGACACTAGTAAAGCGAGAACAGTTTCTCTCCCTTCTCTCAAGTCCCTCCTTGCCCTCGCCAGAGCTGCCTATGCCTCTTGCAAGTTCCTGCTTTCAGATGGATGTCATCCTTTTACACTCACATTCAGCTCGGGAGTGACTCTATGGGCTCAGCCCACTGGTCTCCCTCCTCAACTGACATTTAACTGTAAAAAGTAAGTGTCCATCTCACACTCTATAACATTCCTTGTTTTTATACATTTTGTACAGCCTGGGGTAGGACCCTGGGATCTGCCTCTGGAACGTGTTCTCCTGTCCTAATTAATCTTTCAATCCACAGGTCTTCTCATGAGCTTTAGACACAGTGGGCCAGTGATAAACATTGATTTCCTCAAGAAATGAAATGAATCAGCAATTGAAAAAATAATTGATTTAGTATCTTTCTAACCCATCTTCCCATCTCTAATCACTGTTTCCTCAAATTAATTCATTTCATAGCACTTCTGGTTAATTCTCTAAAATCTGCTGCTGCTCCTAATGACATTGATTATCCTGATGCTAATACTGGTCACCGCATTCAGCTTTGCAAAATCCAAAGCCTCTCCAAATCATATGGACCCAATAGAAGCAGAAGATATTAAGAAGAGGTGGCAAGTTCTCCTTTTATACAGAAGAACTGTACAAAAAAAGATCTTAATGACCCAGATAACCATGATGGTGTGATCACTCACCTGGAGCCAGACATCTTAGAGTGAGAAGTCAAGTGGGCCTTAGGAAGCATCCCTATGAAAAAAGCTAGTGGAGGTGATGGAATTCCAGTTGAGCTCTTTCAAATCCTAAAAAGTGATGCTGTGAAAATGCTACAGTCAAAATGCCAGCAAATTTGGAAAACTCAGCAGTGGCCACAGGACTGGAAAATGTCAGTTTTCATTCCAATCTTAAAGAAAGACAATGCCAAATAACATTCAAACTACCACACAATTGTACTCATCTCACAAGGCAGCAAAGTAATGCTCAAAATTCTCCAAGCCAGGCTTCAACAGTATGTGAACTGAGAACTTTCAGATGTTCAAACTGGATTTAGAAAAGGCAGAGGAACCAGAGATAATGTTGCCAACATCCGTTGGATCATTGGAAAAGCAAGAGATTAAAAAAAAAAAAAAAACAGCTGCTTCTGCTTCATTGACTATGCTAAAGACTTTGACTGTGTGTATCATAACAAACTGTGGAAAATTCTTCAAGAGATGGGAATACCAGACCACCTGGCCTGCCTCCTGAGAAACCTGTATGCAGGTCAAAAAGCATCAGTTAGAACTGGACATGAAACAGAAATTTGAACAGATTGTTCAAAATTGGAAAAGGAGTATGTCAATGCTGTATATAATCACCATCCTTATTTAATTATATGCAGAGTGCATCATGTGAAATGCCAGACTGGATGAAGCACAAGCTGGAATCAAGATTGCCAGGAGAAATATCAGTAACCTCAGGCTTATGGCAGAAAGTAAAGAGGAACTAAAGAACCTCTTGATGAAAGTGAAAAAGGATAGTGAAAAAGCTGGCTTAAAACTCAACATTTAGAAAACGAAGATCATGGCATCTGGTCCCATCCCTTTATGGCAAATAGATGGGGAAACAATGGAAACAGTGACAGACTTTATTTCCTTCGGTTCCAAACCACTGCAGATGGTGACTGCAGCCATGAAATTAAAAGACACTTGTTCCTTGGAAGAAAAGCTATGACCAACCTAGACAGCATATTAAAAAACAGAGACATTACTTTGCTGGCAAAAATCCATATAGTCAAAACTATGGTTTTCTCAGTAGTCGTGTATGGATGTGAGAGTTGGACATAAAGAAAGCTGAGAGCCGAAGAATTGATGCTTTTGAACTGTGGTGTTGGAGAAGACTCTTGAGAGTCCCTTGGACTGCAAGGAGATCCAAGAAGTCCATCCTAAAGGAAATCAGTCCTGAATATTCATTGGAAGGACTGAGGCTGAAGCTGAATCTCCAATACTTTGATCATCTGATGTGAAGGACTGACTCATTAGAAAAGACTGTGAAGCTGGGAAAGATTGAAGGCAGGAGAAGAAGGGGACAGCAGAGGATGAGATGGTTGGATGGCATCATCAATTTGATGGACATGAGTTTAAGCAAGTTCTGGAGTTGGTGATGGACAGGGAAGTCTGGTGTACTGCAGTCCATGGGGTTGCAAAGAGTTGGACACGACTGAGTGACTTAACTGAACTGAAAGCCTCTCCTGGAAAATTTAGCTAACCCAAGCTCTTCATCTTTCCTGGTACCCAGTCTGGGCTTCCTGGGGTCCTGGTCCTTTGTTAAATTCAATCCACTGTTCTTCTTCACAACCACCTCTCTAATTGATCCAGATCCTTCTCAGATTCTGTGTAGGATGGTCTCTGGCAATGAATGAACTCTTTTTTTTGTTTCCAATAGCACTGAATTGGTTCTATTGATGTGGTTCCCAACATGATGTATGCATGCTTAATCGTATTCAACTTTGCAACTCCACGGACTGTAGCCTACCAGGCTTCTCTGTCCATGGGATTTTCCAGCAAAAATACTGGACTGGGTTGCCATTTTCTCCTCCAGAGGATCTTCCTGACCCAGAGATAGAACTTGAGTCTCTTTTGTCTCCTGCACTGGCAGGTGGATTCTCTGCTGCTGAGCCATCGGAGAAGCACTTTCCAAAATGATGGCAGAATTATAAATAATTACATGCCAAATCCTTCCTCCTAGATCATAGGCTGCATGAGCACAGGTCTTTAAGTATCTTCTCTTGTGTTCTGTCAGGTCATCTCCTGGGTCCCCAGGCATCCAGCACACGGACTCCAGCACATGGAGCTCAAAGAATGGAGCACGAAGCGCATCACCCGACAGGAGCTTCACACACACTTTTAAGTACTATTGGCTGCAGAATGACTGCTCTTTAAAGGAGATAATAAAGCTGTGGGTGTTGAATCTTCATAGGAGAGCCTTGGTTCAGGGAAGTCATCTATAAATGTCTATGGCTCTTGGAGACCAGAACATCCATCAACTTACTGTCTAATGAACAAATTAGTCCACTTGGGGAATGATAATGATGTACATTTACATCTAAAGTTCTTTTAAATCTTCAGAGCATTTCACAAGCTCTAATTAATTTTCCCAGCACCCCTGCCAGGTAATCATTAGCATCGTGTGTCAACTCCTGCAGTGAACTCTGAGGGGTCCACCATTAGCATAGTCTGCCAAGAAAGCTCACAGGAGACTCCAGTGGGGAGGGCGCTCAGGACATGGGAGAGGCAGAGAAACAATGACTTGAGTTTTTTGTTTTGTTTTGTGTTTTTATGAGTTGTCCTTTTAAACATATTTTTAGCTAATGGTCTTTCAGCTCTTACTATGAACTCAGAAAGCACTTTAATAAATGTCAGTTATGACAATTATAGTAAGAGAAATAAGCTTTCTATTATAGTGAATTATTAATAGTAATAATTAAGCTGGAGAAAACTCTTGAGAGTCAATTGGACTGCATGGAGATCAAACCAGTCAATTCTAAAGGAAATAAACCCTGGATATTCAATGGAAGGACTGATGTTGAAGCTGAAGCTCCAATACTTTGGCCACCTGATGCAAAAAGCCGACTCAACAGAAAAAACTGTGATGCTGGGAAAGAGTGAGGGCAGGAGGAGAAGGGAGTGACAGAGGGTGAAATAGTTTGATGGCATCACCGACTCAATGGATATGAGTTTGAGCAAACCCTGAGAGATAGTGAAGGACAGGGAAGCCTGGTGTGCTGCAATTCATTGGTTTACAAGGTCAGACACGACTTAGCGACTGAACAACAAATTAGTAATGATGATTGCACACTATTTAAACCTCTTGTTTTATCTTGTCTTTTCCCTTTGATCCTTTTCAATAATTTAATAATTGATTTTAAAATTTAGACTCATCACCTGTAAGAATATAGAAGTTTGATGGTTACTGATGCAAATGTTGATAGAATTTTGAGTCTTTACATGGATGAAAACCTACCATCTTCATTTTTCAACCCAAAATATTCTGTCTAGTCAAACTATGGTTTTTCCAGTAGTCATGTATGGATGTTATAGTTGGACTATAAAGAAAACTAAGTCCAAAGAATTGATGCTTTTGAACTGTGGTGTTGGAGAAGACTCTTGAAAGTCCCTTGGACAGCAAGGAGATCCAACCAGTCCATCCTAAAGGAAATCAGTCCTAAATTTTCATTGAAAGGACTGATGCTGAAGCTGAAACTCCAATACTCTGGCCACCTCATGCGAAGAACTGACTCATTTGAAAAGACCCTGATGCTGGGAAAGATTGAAGGCAGGAGGAGAAGGGGATGGCAGAGGATGAGAAGGTTGGATGGCATCCATCACCAACTCAATGGACATGAGTTTGAGTAAACTCCGGGAGCTGGTGATGGACAAGGAGGCCTGGCGTGCTGTAGTCCATGGGGTCACAAGGAGTTGGACACGACTGAGAGACTGAATTAAGCTGAACTGATTCGTGTTAATAACAGGATGGTTGATAGTTTTCTTTTCCCATGTCTTTCTTCCCAATACACCTAATTTCATTTCATCAGTTAGGGAGATTTTGTTTTGAAATCTGTAAGACAGTGACTGGTTTCCATTTCCCCAGATGTCTTGACTCTTTTTCCATCCTTCACACGAAATCCCCTGGCCTTTATCTCTGGTGGGGAGGGGCTGACACATGGGGAGTAGACTGCCAGCCTCCATCACTGTCACCTGGGCCCTCCGTGAGGTGGCACCTCAGCCTCTTGGGCATGGGAGTGGCCAGAGCTCTACCATACTCATGCTGCAGGGCCTGCCCCAGAGGATGTGGGGAGGGGTGTGCATGCATGTTCTCCACCACCTGTCCACCCCACACTGAGCCATCACCTTTCATTTAAAATCAGACTCAAACACTGTCAGGTGTTGAAAAGTGAAAGTGAAAGTCATTCAGTTGTGTGTGACTCTTTGTAACCCCATGGACTGTACCTGCCAGACTCCTCTGTCCTTGGGATTCTCCAGGTAAGAATACTGAAGAGAGTTACCATTTCCTTCTCCAGGTGATCTTTCTGACTCAGGGATCAAACCCTGGTTTCCTGCATTGCAGGTGGATTCTTTACCCTCTGAACTACCAGGGATTTAAGATCAGACTCAAATACTATCAGGAGATGAATTGAGCCAAATCATTGATTTCGCTTACCTTTTCCTTGAGAACAGGAAGCACAGTTGAAACGTGTGCTATAGACGAGAAAGGTTTCTTTAGGGAACAATTTGCTTCAGGTCAACCTCAATCCCAAAGAACCTTGATCATCTGACTAACACAGTTTGGGTGGAATTCAGTAGATGTGAAGAATGTCATAGGATCACTTCTTCTTTTTGAAAAGAGTCAGTGATACCCAGAACCACACACACCAGTCTATCGAATAAATGCATTGCCAGCCAGGCAAAGTCTTTATGTATTCTACTTGCAATCCTGTCTCTCCAACAGGAAATGTATTATAAAATGAAATACTTCCAAATCAGATTTTGCAGGGTCTCTGATTATTAAAGCCCCAGTAGCCATGTTGCAAACTTCACAAATTTAATGTACTCCCCCAAACTAATAATTGAAGTCATAACACATGTGATATTATTTATTCCCAAGAGCCAAACCCACTTTCCTAAGACTTCTGCTTCCATCCTCACATGTAAACAAACAGACTTTGCCAGCTGATTACAGAAGTTCTGGAGATCTGGAAATGCCATTTGAGGGTGTCAGGCATGCAACTTTGTGTTGACTCCCAAAGTGCAGCTGCAATTTTAATGTATGTGGGTGTGTGCTCAGTTGCGTCCGACTCTTTGTGACCCCCATGGACTGTAGGCTGCCTCTAGACTGTCTGTAGATTTTCCAGGCAACGATACTGGAGTGGGTTGTTGTTTCCTTCTCTGGGGAATCTTCCCCACCCAGGGATTTAACCTGCATCTCCTTCATTACAGGCAGATTCTTTATTACTGTGCCACCAGGGAAGACTGGTACAATTTTAAGGGCCTGACAAAGAGGTAGCAGTTCAGGTGGTGAGCTGGGTTCCCCATGAGTCTTCATCCAGCTCTGCTTGTGTCCACACTTCTGCCCCATGACTGTGAATAACTGCTTCAGCCTCTCTGGGGACTCAGTGCTTAAACAGGAAGATAATGCCACCCCCTTTACCCAAGTGGAAAGCAATCTCCATGTTTATAAGTGGAAAAGATTATTTTTACCCTCAATCCTCCACAGTAGTTTCTTTTATTTTTTCCAGAATGCTGAAGAGTGTTACTTCCTATTTTGCTTCTATAAAAGATAAAAAAAAAAAAAACCCAGGATTTTAAAAAGTTGTGTATATCTCAGTCTAGCTATACTTCTAAGACCACCAATGTGAAATATTGTGTTTTCACATAGGTAAAAGTTATTTTTTGAGCTTTCCTGGTGGCTCAGTGCTAAAGAATCACCTGCAAATGAAGGAGACTCTGATTGGATCCCTGGGTCAGGAAAATCCCCTGCAGGAAGAAATGGCAACCCCTCTAGTATTCTTGCCTGGAGAATCCCATGGACAGAGGAGCCTGGAGGGCTATAGTCTATGGGGTCCCAAGAGTCAGACTCGACACTAAACAATAACAACACAAGTTATTTTATTTCTCAATTAAGAAAAAGTCAGTTGTTTATTCAAACTGATGATTAATTCAGATAAGGGTATAGATTTTTTTCAAGTTATTTTTCTGTGAATGAATACTCAGTTTAAGACTATCACAATATTGAGTTCCTTGTTTGCTGTTAGTCACAGGGTTTTAGGTTTAAGAGCAGGTTTTGGTGATCAGCAAAAATTCAATTCTAGGCCTAAATTAATCTCATAAAGCTTAGAGAAAAACATCTATTTTTAGGTTGTCTGAAGGATTCTAATTTATTCTTTGGATCAAGTGTCTAGTTTAAGGAGTGATTAGAGCCCATCTTATTTCTCATGTGCTTTCACAGTGGGAAACAGAATAGTCCAAACAAGAAAGCAAAAGTCCTCTCATCCCCTTTATCCTCTTATACAACTCACCATGTCAACAAGAGTGATTTAATAAATTATTGATCTTAAGGTAGAAGTATATCACTCCATGGGAAATAGATGGGGAAACAGTAGAAACAGGGTCAGACTTTATTTTTTGGGGCTCCAAAATCACGGCAGATGGTGACTGCAGCCATGAAATTAAAAGACGCTTACTCCTTGGAAGAAAAGTTATGACCAACACAGACAGTATATTCAAAAGCAGAGACATTACTTTGCCGACTAAGGTCTGTCTAGTCAAGGCTATGGTTTTTCCTGTGGTCATGTATGGATGTGAGAGTTGGACTGTGAAGGAGGCTGAGCGCCGAAGAATTGATGCTTTTGAACTGTGGTGTTGGAGAAGACTCTTGAGAGTCCCTTGGACTGCAAGGAGTTCCAACCAGTTCATTCTGAAGGAGATCAGCCCTGGGATTTCTTTGGAAGGAATGATGCTAAAGCTGAAGCTCCAGTACTTTGGCCACCTCATGAGAAGAGTTGACTCATTGGAAAAGACTCTGATGCTGGGAGGGATTGGGGGCAGGAGGAGAAGGGGATGACAGAGGATGAGATGGCTGGATGGCATCACGGACTCGATGAACGTGAGTCTGAGTGAACTCCGGGAGATGGTGATGAACAGGGAGTCCTGGCGTGCTGCGATTCATGGGGTCGCGAAGAGTTGGACATGACTGAGCAACTGAACTGAACTGAACTGAACCGATTAGGTACAAAACCAAACCTCTTCTACTGTTTTCCTTTTTATTCATTTATTCACTCAAACTCAGTTTTAAGAAATAATCACACATGTACACACATTTCCTTAGCCTTTTGAAAGTGAAAGTCGCTCAGTTGTGTCTGACTCCTCGCGACCCTATGGACTATACAGATCATGGGATTCTCCAGGTCAGAATACTGAAGTGGACAGCCTTTGCCTTCTCCAGGGGATCTTCCCAACCCAGGGATCAAACCCAAGTCTCCCACATTGCAGGCAGATTCTTTACCAACTGAGCTATTGATCTTAGCTGTAGCAAAAACCAGGATGTTTTTATTATCAGAATATTCACTAAAATGAAGTGAGAAAGTGCGATCTCAAGGACTAGAAACTTAGGAAGCTTCTAGAATCTCAGATGGGTAAATTTATATTGGAAAATATATGTGTGCAAATATGACCCGTCCACGTGCTCCAAGAGGATGTTGTGTTCAGGTGTGGGTCACAGGTGCTGGATGTCTGCAGATATGTGTGTGAGTGAGGTTGGGGAAGCTAGTCCCGAGACAGGTATGCACTGACCTTCATCTACATGATAATTTAGGACATGACATTTGCCTTGAAGTCTTTTCAAAGTGTATCTGAGATGAAAATTTTTCCTGTGTCAATTCTATCCAGACCTCAAATTTATTTTCTTTATTTTAATTAATGATCATTATAAAATGTAATCTACTTGACAATTTATTAGCTCTGGTGAGCGTGCATATTCCTGTCTTCATGTTTCATTTCGTTATGTCCACAGTGTACTCAAACTCCATCTACACAAAGTTTTCTCTTGATTGATTGTTGAATTCTATCTGCATTAAATATGAAAGTCAAAGAGACTTCCAATCTCTCCTCCACTAGTCAAGAAAATTAATGATCTTTATTTTATAACTGAAGTATCTAACACTCATATTTAGCCAAACTTTGTTTGATTTATATCATATTTTATATGATAAAGTGCACCATAGCTATTTTATAGCACAACACAAAAGAGTCATTAAGGAAAGGACACCATCAAAGACTCAAGGACGATGACCAATGTTTTATTGTTTTTAACTCAAGTGAGAAAATATTGGCTGAATTCAGAACAGATCAACTGTATAGAAAAAATAAACTTTCTACAGTACGTTTAATACCCTGTGAAATACAATGGTGCTGGTGGAATTGATCTTTATAAGGCAATGATTCATCTTTTTCAGGTAAATTTTCATATCTGTTATTGTTCACATATATTTTTATAAATAATACATATATTTTATTTATGCATATTTATCTTTATAAATATATATAAATGATAGATAAACATTTAGATAAACAATATTGTTATTGTTCAGTCACTAAGTCATGGTCAACTCTGCAATTCCATGAACTGCAGCACACAGTCCTGTCCTTCACCATCTCCTGGAGTTCACGCAAATTCATGTCTATTGAGTTGATGATGCCATCCAACCATCTCTTCCTCTGTCACCCACTTCTACTCCTGTCCTCAATCTTTCCCAGCATCAGGGGCTTTTCCAATAAGTTGGCTATATGTTCATAAATATGTATTTATATATAAATAAATGTTCATAAACATTAATATAAACAGGATAGATATCTAAATTATACCTATATATGTGTATTTCCAGTCTTTATGAAGGATATGTTTTATTCAATTGCTGTTGAATAAAGGAGAATCCCCATGATTATAATCATGGGGGGTGTTATCTTAGGGAAAAGAGATAAATGCAGACTGTAGAGAAATGGAAAAAGTTTTTGGATGTAGTTTGGGTGGTTCTTGGAGTCAGTTAAAATGTCTGAAGGGAATAAAGAATATTCTGGTTTACTTGCTGAAATTTGCACTAAAATTTACTTGAAGCTCAAGGGGTCTGGTGACCTGCTGAAGACCCAAGCTAACTTTTGGTTAAGGTCTGGTGGTATTTTTTGTATATATATATATATATATATATATGCATTGTGCATGTGTGTGTGTGTACCTATTCTCTTTTGAGTTAAGGTTTCAGATTTAATATTTGATTACCTAAGGAAGAGACAGAATAACAGAATCAGAATCTAAACTCTTTTAAAGCTAGTGAAGTGAAGTCGCTCAGTTGTGTCCGACTCTTTGCGATCCCATGGACTGTAGTCTACCAGGCTTCTCTGTCCATGGGATTTTCCAGGCAAGAGTACTGGAGTGGGTTGACATTTCCTTCTCCAGGGGATCTTCCTGACTCAGGAATTGAACCCAGGTCTCCTGCATTGCAGGCAGATGCTTTACCCTCTGAGCCACCAGGGTTGCTTAGAAAGATTGAAGGCAAAAGGGAGAAAAGCGTGGCAGAGGATGAAATGGTTAGTTAGCACCACTGACTCAGTTGACATGAATTTGAGCAAACTCCAGGAGATAGATTCAATAGAATAGAATACTGAAACAAAGCTGAGAGTATGTTTCAGGAAATCTACTTGAAAAAGAAAAGTTATAATGTTGGAAAAGCCTTTAATATTCAGAAGCTGGATTACATTAGTCTCTGAGCAATTCTGACCATATACTCCTCTAAATAAAAATGTCTCTTGATATATATATATATATATTTATTTATAAATTATATATGTATCTATAAAATTATACTAAAAGGCCATGTGTGTTATACAATAAAAATATGTCATATTTTTGATATGTTCTTTGGTTTAGTATGTTTTATTATCTTTTAAAATTCTGCTCTAAAGTTTACAATGTGGTCTATCTTTTAAAGCTATTTTTATTTGTTTACTATGTACTAGATAGTTGTCACATGCACTGCCATCTTTAGAAGTTCTGATCATAAAGTTAATATATTTTAGTACTTGGCATTGATGGGTCTAGGCTTTCCGGCTGGTGCTTGTGATAAAAAACTCACTTGTCAATGCAAGAAACATTAAGAGACACAGGTTCAATCCCTGGATCAAGAAGATACCCTGGAGAAGAAAATGGCAACCCACTTCAGAGTCTTACCTGGAGAATCCCATGGACAGAGGAGCCCGGCCAGCTACAGTCCATAGAGTCAAAAAGAGTTGGACTCGACTGAAGCAACTTAGCATGAGCATCATTGATAGTTCTTAGTGCTGGAAAAAGATTTCTCTCATTACAGAAGGACCCATGTGGGAGGAATATACCCTTGACTATGATCACCATATCTGGATGCAAGTTACTATTAACATTCAGCTTAAGAATTTTCTTAATATCTGATGTCAATAAGTTGTCTTTGAAACCTGTCACATATTTATAGATTTAATAAATATCTTCAAACTATCTGAAACTCTTCATTTAGAAGAAATTTAAACAGATTAAAATGTTCCATTTACAAGTTTTAAAATTTTGAAGATGTGAGGAGTTTGTTTTATGTGTGTGAAACACGTCATTTACCAAGCAAATAATCATATAATGATGGAAACATTTCTAAATCTCTATAATTAAGATGTTTCTCCATATCATAACTTTCTCTCAAAAGCAGCAATTTTCTCAGTGTTAAAATGTCACCGTCACCCAGAAAGGACTGACTTGGTGTCATAATTTTCAGTGATTGCTACGTGCATGGCATTCCTTTAAGTTCCATTTGTTATCACAGAAAAGATCAGCTAATTAAGTCACTTGTTTTCTTTTTGCTTAAAATAATCAGAAATTGTTTATGTTTAGTACATGTTTAAGAAAAAAAACAACAATGAAAATGTATGTGGTCTAATGATTTCTGTAGTCAACCCTACAAATTCAAGGCTTTATATAATCCATACTTTAACTTACATGGTCAAAGTAGACTTCAGTAGCCTGCAGGTCAGTGAAAGGCTGACTCCATCTTGAGGGAATCCTCACTTTTCTTTCCGATTGATTATTCCCTTCAAGTATGAAACGTGGAGGTTTCTGATCTGTAGACTTCAGGCTCCCTGGACCCTGGTCTTTATGCATCAACTATGTTTATCTTTAGTTATGCTCTTTTCTTTATTCTTCTCTATCCATTGGATGGAGTTCAAACTCTTTTAACTTTTAGTTTGTGTTCTTTAAACTATCAACCTCAATCACAGTGTTCACCTATGCCTTCTTCCCCTCCTCCTCCCCTTCTCAGCAGTCTCTCCTCTCAAGGTACCTAACATGTGTTCACATTGCTCATACAGACACAGGGACACTCTAAAAGTGAAGTGTTATTATTCTGATCTTTAAACTTAGAGTTGCAGGAACTTCAAATGCCAACAAATTGAGGTTTTCAATATTAAAGCACACAAAAATATCATAATCATCATTCTCATTTTAGATGACAAGAAGGATATATTTAATTCAAATGTTTGTGTAAGAAAAATTGAGCTTTGTGGTTCACAGCGCTTATTCTCTGGGGTTACCTGACTTTGGGTCTGAGTCTTTGGGGCCGCTGTGCCTCTCCCTGCCTTCAGCCTTTGAAACCCCATGAATTATAGAAAACTGAAGGAAATGGAAATGAGGCTTGTCTGCTTGCTGTGCAAATAATTCTGCCTGGATGAGCTTCACTGACTACCTGCCCCCGCCAGTCCCTGGAAACGCCAGCTTTCTACTTGCAAATTCATTTCAGCGCTTTGATCTTGAAGTGCATCTCCTCTTTGGTTTCTCCTTTGAACTAGTTGTCACATCTAATCAGTTTTCTTGTTAATAACTAGTTTAATAAGCTATTGAACATGTGTTAGTTTTACATCTATTTGAGACTTATTATTTTACCATTTAAAATTATCCTTCAACAGTAAAATTATACAGAGGTAACCCTATTTTAAAAAACTTTTGTAATGATACAATTAGAAGAAACATGAGAGATTTGTTTAATCTTCCTTCAGATGAATAAACTCAGACATATTTTAATTGGTATGTCCACCTTTCCCTCACTAGTTAATACCATAAATGCAACTGAATGCAGATTCCTTGACTAGAGCCTCAAATCCAGTGTTTTCCCCTTAACTGCTAAAAAACCATTTTATTAAGAAATTATTTAATGAGTCTGCCTAAAGTTTTTAAAAGAGTAAGATAAAGTGACAATTTATGAAATAAAAACATGTTGACTTAAGAAATGCATGACATGAAAGTTATGAGTTAAGTGTTATTTGAAGCAAAATGAGGACTGCAGCCTGGGAAACCACCTCATTTAGCTCTTAAAGACTGCTCCAAAGAAGTAGTGAAGGGGGAGTACTTGAGTACTTGCAATCAAGCACTTTTTTTTTTTTCCAGAAGGTTTCTGCTAGTCACAAGGATTAGGCGTCACCATGAAGGTTTTTAGTGCTTTTAGATATGAGAAGATAGGAAAGTTGGGCTCATCAGCTCCTGAAGATACCTAAGTATCTGAAGACCTGCCCTGCCAGTTTTCCCAGAGCAGAGTGCCTCATTTCTGCTCGCGACCTAAACTCCTTTCAGGGGGTGTTGAAGGTCAGCAGCTTCATTAGCACATGATTTAATCCTTATAGAAGTAGATGGCAAGTGCCAATGGCAAGAGCCAATTTGTGGTTGACAAACATTAATAGCAAGTGGAAAGTAAGCTATTCTTTACTTAACTATTTTAATTTTCAGTGAAAATTTCCCCAAAAGGAGTCAGGACCGCAGAATTGTTCTCATCACACATGGCAGTTACACAAAGAATATAATTATACATACAAGATATACTTTGTAAATTCTATCTAAAAACTTAATATGGTCACAAAAGGAGACAGACTAACAAAAAGATGATAATATTTTAGCATGACTGAGGCATCTGCTTAAAATTTTGTGGATCATGTTGATGAATAATTTGTGCACAGGAGGAAAATTAGACTGTCTTCATCCCCTTTCCTCTAGCTATTAGCTGTGCGATCTTATATTAGTTATAAGGGAAACATCTTGTTTTTTAATGGAAAGCTGTGTGCTATTTATCTTACACTCCTCAGGGTGATCAGATTCTAGCCTTGTTTATAGCCTTTGAGTGATTTTACAGCCCTCTGCACATTGCAGGTAATTTACAGGTGTGCACATTCTGTCCTGTCGAGCAGTGATTTTAATTGACTTTGTCAGAGAGGAAGAACTTTTTCTGTCCTTGTTTAGGTTCTTCTGGCTGGCCTAAGAATTAAATTGACATGAAAGAGACTAATAGGAGAAAATCAAACAGAAGCTTAATAATAACATGAATACATGGGGGACACCTAGGAAAAGTGAGTCACTCATCAAAATGGTGAAAGTCTTCACCTTAGATACCATTTTCGGCTCAAGACAAAAGGGATGCTGGAGATAGTCGTTTGGGACTCCAAGGCAGGGGGGAAGGCAAATGACAAGGAAATGGAGAAGCAAACTTTTGGTAAATGAGTGTTTATTGGGCCAGACAGAGACAAGGGAACCCGAGAGGGACTGTGACTACCAGACTTGGTTGGGTTCCACCGTGTCTCCACAACTGGCTCTTACCTGCTTATCTGTGTGACAGCACCTTCCTGGGTCAAGTCCTCCTCTACATTCTTCAGGCACCTGGGGGAAGGTGAAAGGTTCTTTCTGAGTCTTTTGGATCTTGGAAATTATCAGCCTAAATTAATCCTCAGGCCAAAGAGACACGTTTTGGGGTAGCAAATTTTGTTCCCCTATGAATTCCTCCACTTGAGGAAGACCAATTTTGTCCATTTTGCAATTTGTCCCAACATCACGTTGCTCCAAACGAATTTGTGTGTTTTTTTTTTACTTTTCCTTCAAATAGGCTATAGGTTCCCTTATGTCATATGAATAAATACATTCCTTAAAATATGCTTGTTTTTATATTTCTATGTGAATCATGATTTTACTTTATTCTGAAAATTTTCTTTAACAGTTATTTACTCTATCAGGGTTTTGGAACTGTTGAGATAGATTAAACATCTCAGGGCCTTGGCACATAATGTGTTTTGTGTTTCTGGCTTATGCCATATGATAGTTAAAGTTTCCCTCATAATAAACTGGAGGTGTCTAATATTTGCCTGCTAATGATAATCAGTAGACATGCCTTTCATGAGTGAGCATTGGGTAACATGAGATTAAACTATGTGCATCACATCTCTCTCAGCAGATCAGTTTATCAAATGGATTTTATACACTGTTCCTTTCCACTAGCTTTGAGCTATGTGTTGTCAATTTTAACAGGAAGCTCTCTCTTTAATTATCAGAGCAGGCAGTAAAATATAATGCAAATAAACTGTCTAGTCAAAGTGTATGGATATGAGAGTTGGACTATAAAGAAAGCTGAGCACAGAATAATTGATGCTTTTGAATTGTGGTATTGGAGAAGACTCTTGAGAGTCCCTTGGACAGCAAAGAGATCAAATCAGTCCATCTTAAATGAAATCAGTCCTGAATATTCATTGGAAGGCCTGATGCTGAAGCTGAAACTCCAACACTTTGGCTACCTGATGCAAAGAGTTGACTCATTGGAAAAGACCCTGACACTGGGAAAGATTGAAGGTAGGAGGAGAAGGGGATAACAGGGGATGAGATGGTTGGATGACATCACCGACTCGATGGACGTGAGTTTGAGCAACCTCTGGGAGTTGGTGATGGATGGGGAAGCCTGGCGTGCTGCAGCCCATGGGGTTGCAAAGAGTTGGACATGACTGAACAACTGAACTGAAAGTCCATATTCTTTTCAAAAGCACAAGTTCAGCAGAAAAGGCTTTCCATGGCATGCCTTAAGTTTGCAGACTTTGGACCTCTGGACCTCAGAGGTTAAAAACACCAAGCTTTAAGCTGATTTCAAAGCATCGAACAATTCCAGGAGATGATGGTTTTCAAAGCCCCTCATGTGTTTTCCATGGTCAGTCCTTTGACTCTGTCAATTTGGGGAAAACGACACTAAAAATTTACAATGACAACAAGAAAACAAAATCCTTTGCAATGCCCTTTTATGACCATGGAACATGAGAGCATTTCTTGAATTCTTCTCCACTCTAGAAAATTCTTGTTACATTTACTTTCTTCCCAAATGTTATTAATAATCACCCAGGTCCATTTTGTGTCATGAATATTTCCCTTGATGCCTACAAAACGTTTCCTTCTTAAGCTTGGCTGATGTTTCTGCATTTCATTATCATGTTCAGCAATCTAAAGGAAAAATATTTCTTCTTAAATTGAAAACCAGTGATAAGAAAAGATAATGGTTTATTCAGAAATGTCGAGAAGTCCTCCAGATATCATTCACAGTCTCAAGTCATAAAGAGAGAAACAAAATTAAATTTCTACTAACATCAAATACATACATAGACCAATAATTGCACTAAGTTATAAAAAGGAGGGTGCTGGGAGGGAGGCTCAAGAGAGAGGAAACATATGTATTCATATGACTGATTCACATTGTTGTACAGTAGAAACCAACATAACATTGTAAAGCAATTGTCCTCCAATCAAAAAAAAAGAAAAGAAAAGAAAAGAAAGTTATAAAAGAAAGCCACGAAAGAGATTCCAAGAGCTGCTATTAGAACAAAGTGGGGGTGCATAACCCATCAAGGAAGCCCCCTGTACTGATGGGAGGCAGGTGGGGGCAGGTCTTGATCAGGATTGGGAAAATCATTCAAGAGTGGGGTGAGGGCACAGAGCTATGGGCTGGGGTGGAGACTGAAGTAGAAATTGCCACGAATGCTCCCAACATCACATGCACAACAGTATGAGTTTTGAATCATCAAACACTTTCTGGACAATGAAATTCAAGGTTGAGACAGGTGATCCACTGGAAGGATCACTAAGCAGTGGGTTTCACAAGCCCTCAGCCCCTCTTCCCCAGAGAGTGGAGGTGGGTCTTCTGGATGGGCAGGGGGCGCTGTGGTCAGGGGAGGACTGTGGGTGACTCCTCCTCAGAGGTCGGAAGCCAGACAAGTCAGGGGAGGAAGATTTGGGAGAGTCTGACGCCAGGTTCCTGACAAGGTAACCTGTGAAGCCGAATCTGGCCTTTGTGCTCTGGCACCAGATTGAATCTTGGACAGAGTTTTGGGGGAAGTAGAAAAGATTAGCTTTAGTCCTTTCCCAGGCAAACGGGACCACAGTAAGCTCATGCCCTCAGACTCTTTGTCCCATCCCAGAGAAGATAGTGAGAAGTTTTCTACTAATTGTTTAAGGAGGGCATGGTCAGTTGGTGGACATTCTTGTCACAGGTTGGTGGGGAGGTAACTGGGAATCAGCATCACCAACCTTCTGGTTCCAACTGGTCTGGTATCTACATGCTTGTGTGCTATGCCGCGTTAAGTCGTTCAGTCGTAGCCCACCAGGCTCCTCTGTCAATGGGATTCCCCGGGCAAGAATACTGGAGTGGGTTTCCGTGCCTTCCTCCAGGGGATCTTCCTGACACAGGAATCTTCCAGACCCAGGGACTCCAGCGTTACTTGTGGGCAAAGAGCAATTAACTTCTCCACCAGTTAAGGATTCCAGTATCTGCAAAACAGCTCAAAGATATTGTAATGCGTGTCTCTTGAGGTGGAACCAGGATATTGCCTCAAGGTTACATGCTTGTTTCTGGACTGCTCCTCCCTTGTCTGTTCATCCCCTCCCTTCCCTAATTAGTGACCATTTGAACCAGCTCCTTGGAACTCAGAGCAAGTCTTGGGGGCTGAATGCACCCTCTTTCCTGAAAAGTTTTTTTTTTGCCCAGAAACCCCACTTGGTCCTGCTTGATTTCAGTACTGATGATGGTGTGTGTGTGTGTGTGTGTGTGTGTGTGTGTGTGAGAGAGAGAGAGACAGAGAGAGAGAGAGAGAGAGACATAGAGAGAGAGAGAGAGAGAGAGAGAGAGAAGATCCCCTACTTTTCTGAGAATAAAGAAAAGGACAGAAGACTTTTGGGGACCCCAAAGGACCATCCCAGTGGAGATGTCCCCAAAGACCTTGGATCTAAATTCTAAAGATGGTGCCTGGGACTGTGGGTCTATGCGTCATCACCAGGCTGTCATTTATGAAACCCAAAGATTTGATGAGAATCTGTAATTGTGAAGAAGGAATGCATGTTCCAAAATCTAATGCCCAAAGTTAGACTTTTCCTTCAGATGAAATGTCATTCAGCCAACTCATTTAAAATTCAACTTGAAAAGTTTTGTTGAGTTAACCATCCATTTAGTGAAAAACTTTGTCACTGTTGTTGCAAAACCTTTAAGATTAGATTGTTCACATTTTAATACAAGGTTAGTAATAAAGTTTGCACTCAGTGCTCTCGTCAATTACAGTGACCGTTAAAGTTTCACAAGTTGAGCTATTAAAACTCCTTGAAAATCGAGAGACAGAAAGAACACCTTGCCCACTGGGGGCTGTTAAACTTTTTCATGTGCTTCAGGTAGCCCCCTGTGGAGACTCTTATTGAAATGCCATAAAAATGTTCCATGTGAAAAACTGTAATTTTCCTGGTGGTTAGAAAATAATTGTGTGTGTGACAAATATTTTTCCTGCCATGGTACATAGAATGGTTTTATTTTACTCCTGACAGTAACCTAAGTCATAATACTGGGATGACAGAGTCTTAATTCTGAAGATTCGGTTTTTAAAAAATTTTATGTTGAGATGTCAGTAATTTATATTTTTCCTGAATTGAATCTGCATTAAAGAAAGCCATTTTCACAGTTAGCACCTGTACTTAATGATGCGGGTGATTATAGTAAATTATTTGTGAAATGGGTTTGTTGTTTTTCTTCCTGTAATTTTTTTCTGTAATTAATTCCCCGATCTGTTGAAGCTTTGGGTAATGATTTTTGTCAGGTGTTGGTAATCAACTTGCTGCACAACTTTGAGGACAGACAACTGATTTTCACTTTAGGTTTATAGCAGTGCCTCTCTAATAATTTGAAATGTTGTTATATTTCGTAAACATTTGTTAGACATTTAGTGTCTTCTCAGAGGTGTGTTGCAGAAGCTTGTAGAACTGCTCCCATTTCAGAGTCGAGAGAGCTGAGAACACGGTCCTGGTAAAGCCCACTTTCTTTCGCACACTTAGGGCTCTTTCTGTGCTCAGAGATGCCTTTTAATCTGCTTCCCTGGGGGCTGACACACTCCACTGACGTGTCCTCCCAAGGAAGAGACAAAGCACAGGGTCACTCCCCATTAAAAGAAAGACGTTGGGAGTGGTCAATGTGAGCAAGATGGTGGAACAGGAAGCCACCCACCCGGACTCCCATGACTTCATGACAAACAAGTGTCCAAATGAACTTATTTACAGAACAGAAACAGTCACAGATTTAGAAAACAAACATGTTTACCAAAGAGGAAAGGTGGGGGGTAATAAATTAGGAGTTTGGGGTTAATATATACATACTACTGTATTTAAAATAGATAAACAATAAGGCCCTATTGTTAGGATAGCAGTAGCATAGGAAACTATACTCAGTATCCTTATAATAACTTATAATTATTAGTAAGTTATAATAACTTATAAGTATTTATAACTTATAAGTATCCCTTATAAGTAATACTTATAAGGGAAAAAATCTGAAAAAGAATATATATATATGTATATATCTAACTGAATCACTTAGCTATACACCTAAACACAACATTACAAATCAACTATGTCATTGTTCAGTTGCTAAGTTGTGTCTGACTCTTTGCAGTCCCATGGACTGCAGCATGCCAGGCTCCTCTGTCCTCCACTATCTCCCAGAGTTTGCTCAATTCATATCCACTGAGTCGGTGATGCCATTCAGCCATTTCATCCTGTTCCACCCCCTTTTCCTTTTCTCTTCAATCTTTCTCAGCATCAGGGTCTTTTCCAGAGTCAGTTCTTCAAATCAGATGGCCAGAGTATTGGAGCTTCAGCTTCAGCCTCAGTCCTTCCAATGAACATTCAGCGTTGATTTCTTTTAGGATTGACTAGTTTCATCTCCAGGCTGTTCAAGGGACTGAGTCTTCCCCAGCACTATAATTCAAAAGCATCAATTTTTTGGCGCTCAGCCTTCTTTATGGTTCAACTCTCACATACATGACTACTGGAAAAACTATAGCTTTGACCATATGGACTTTTGTTGACAAAGTAATGTCTCTGCTTTTTAATATGCTATCTAGGTTTGTCATAGCTTTCCTTCCAAGGGGCAAGCATCTTTTAATTTCATGGTACAGTCACCATCCACAGTGATTTTGGAGCCTAAGAAAATAAAATCTGTCAGTACTTCAATATAAAATAAAAACTTTAAAAAATGACAACCAACAGCTTTAATGAGAACTCCAGAAATGTTAGGAATTTGCGATGCTCCAGCGACAGTCACAGAGGTGCTGAAATGTGTCGTATTTTGCAACAAACATCCCTCCCCAGGCTAGCATGGTTCAGCACAATTTGGAGGAACACCCAACTCCTAGCTTCTCCCCTTGGGCCCAGGACTGGGAGGCACATCCACGGGTTTGTGCAGGGGCTGATTCTGTGCTCTGAGAGCCAGTGTGTTTTGAAAGCCCAGGGTTCCTGAGAACAAGGAGGTCTTACTAGATTGAGGCAGTTTCCAAGAAGCTAAAGCACTGCAGACAGACCCCAGAAAGAGCAAGTGGTTCAGAGCTCCCAACAGAACAAACAAGCAGCAAATCTGGATAATCAGGAACCTGCACGCACAGGCACTGAGGAGGCATGTCCTCAGGAGGGTCCTCAGCGTTCCCAGCCAGGCTGACTCATGAAAATCTTCCCTGTACAAAGAAATCCTTGAAGACTAGGAGAGGTGACTGTTTTTCAAATGCCCAAATCCTAGAATAAAAAGAAATATGAAGAGACAGGAAAACATGGTCCCACCAAAGGAACAAGACCAATCACCAGAAAATGATGCTACAAAAATGGAAATCTTTGAATTACCTGACAAAAATTTCAAAATAATTGTTGAGAATTCCCTGGTGGTCCAGGGGTTAGGACTCGACACTGTCACTGACAGGTCCCAGATTCAATCCTTGGTTGGATCAGTCTAAGATCTTGCAAGCTTTGGGGCAAGGTCAAAAAAAAATTTTAAACTAAAAAAAAACCACAAAAAACTGTCTTAAACTCAGTTAGCTACACATTAACACTGGCTAAGCTTTCCTCCTAATTGTGCTAAAACCAGTTCTGAATACACACTTCTTCTAACCTCTCGACTGGCAAGGCATTTTGGATCCATAGGAAATTCTTTGAACACTTTGAGTGGATTTTAATATCACACCACAAAGAGATAATAAGGCGATCTAAAACTTATGTTGCCTTATGCACATTTAATTTAACTGGGTCAATATAGAATCTAATTTATCCCTTTTAGCTATCCTTACTCATCAGTTTAATAAGAAGTATCAAGTGCCCATGTCCTTATATACCAATAGAACATCAAGTTAGTTTTTTTTTTGCAAGTCCATGGTAGTAACTCCAACTCCATTGAAATTACAAAATGAAAAAGTCCCTTTGCACAAAATCTTTACAACAAAGATTTATTTACAACAAATAACTACTCTGAGTTATTATTTGGTATTAATATAGCAGTAGATTTATATATAAATAGCTGATTTAATATAAATTGCAATCACAGTCACAGAATAGAAAATGTAATGGAACAGTTTATTTGTTGGGCAAAGGTGTTCTTGCCATCAGATCTTTCCTCTAAATGTATTAGCTTTTCTTATTTCTTGCTGCTGATGCTAAGTCACTTCAGTCATGTCCGACTCTGTGCGACCCCATAGACATTAGCCCACCAGGCTCCCCTGTCCCTCGGATTCTCCAGGCAAGAACACTGGAGTGGGTTGCCATTTCCTTCTCCAATGTGTGAAAGTGAAGTCGCTGGGTCATGTCCGACTCCCAGCGACCCTATGGACTGCAGCCCACCAGGCTCCTCCGTCCATGGGATTTTCCAGGCAAGAGTACTGGAGTGGGGTGCCATTGCCTTCTCCATCTCTTATTTCTTATGAATCATTAAAACATGATAATGCCTTTTTGATACTATTATTCAACTTGGACAACAACTACATGAAAATACAACTAATTAGCATTTGTATCACAAATTTTGCTCATTTATATGTAAAATTTGAACTTTCTGAAGCAGTGATGCCTCATTATTGCCTGCTTCCTTGTTTACTGACTGTCACTTCTCCATCAACATTTCCAGCCTTAACAGTCACAGTTCCACGTGTGTATGAGTTTATGAGGTATATACACAACCCCTATTTGACATACTTCACTCAGCCTCAGCTATTTGTGGGTAGAATTACATTCATATTCCAAGTAACTTTTGCACCTAAGACTCCCCTAGACTTTCTCTGGTTTTCAGGTAACACCAGTTCGTACAGTCACAGCCTCTCCAGGGGGACCTGGGCCTGGGGCTCAGGCTCCCTAAGATCTGAGAGCCCCAGGTCTGGGCAGCCCTTCCCCCGGGTGCCCCTGGCTCTGGCAAGTGACCTGGGCACTTTGGACCGCTGCTTTGTTTCCAAGCCCCGTGAGTTCTGTCTGTCACTCTGGTGTGTCCTATAGGCAAGCTGCTTCCACTCTCATTCTCGTTGGGCGGTCAGGGCAGTGGTCCTAGAGGGCCAGTGGGGGTTGCTCTGCTCCTTGTCCTGTTGGGTCAGCTTCTAACAGGACTGTTGGAACCTTGATGGAACAATTGTTGCATTACTGCTTGTTGAGCCTTTTCCTTGCAGCCCCGAAGTCAGGACATGACTCTGAGCCAGCTGTGCTCTGAGAGCCTCTCTCCTGGGCTGTCTCTTCCTGAACATGAATTGTTTGTTCATCTGCTCAGCTTTCTGGAATGTTCACACACATACAGCACAAGTGTAAATGTGCTAGGACCCGCTGAGCACCTACCTGTGTGTATTTAAAGGCAGATTACCTGGGCTTTCTTCCTTGTCTCTTCACCATGATACTCAGCCCCTCTGTTCTCTGCAAAAAAGAACAACAACAACAACAAAAAAAAAAAAACAAAGAAGAAGAAGAAGAAAAGAAAGAGACACAGAGACATAAACCATTGAAATAGTGACATACAAAAACTCAGAACACTGTAACTTGCCACGAACATTTTCAAACACAGCAGCGTGTTCTGAGGACTCTAATTGATCCTTTTCCTGTAATCTGATTAACTGTTCCACCAGCTGGATCCACATCACAGTTATCTGATTGGAAATTTATTTTCAATATGAAAGGAAATAGGAAGTTCATTTTCCATATGAAGACAACACATGCTGTAAACTCTATGGTTCTGATTGGATGATGGTATATCTATCCACGGTCAGTGTAGGATAGTCTTGAACATGCTGCTGTAACAGCCAATCAAACAGCCTCTGGGGCTGCACAGTGAAGGGTGCATGTCCCTCCAGCTGCTGGTGTCCTGGCAGTGCTTTCTCAAGCTGAGCTGTGGCACAGAGAGTGTGGATTTAGCAAATGGTGTACCCACTCCTAAAACGTCTGTACAACCAAACCTCAGTGCAAAGGCGGAGGAGACTGGAATCCTCAAGCATCAGTGGATAAGCCTCTGGCCTCCACACTTTGCCATCGCAGTCATCACACAACTTGGGAGCCTGTGGCTCTCAATTCAATCATCTCTCCCCTCCCAAGAGTGTCTTTAGATCCTTTAATGGAAAAGGAAAGGTGACTCAGTGACTAGTCTGAAGTGTAAGATACATAGGTTGTCAACCACCGGCTCATGCGGTTTAGCAGTGGGGGACATTTCAGGTGGACACAGGGTGGCTCATGTCCTCTGACCCCCAACTAGGGGCTGGGGGAGGGGAACTAGAAGTGGTAACCAGGAGACACCCTATACCATTGGTCCAGGGACCTCAGTTATTTTTCTCAGGTTGACTCAGGAGTTGGAAGAGGTGCAAAACCAGAGAAACCAGCAGTTACTTACTAGTAAGTCCTGACTATTGCCAGCACACCACTCAGAAGGTTGTGGTGGGCTTGCAGCAAATGTTGTGGGTCCGAGCGGCTCCCTCATAACACTATGCTGGCCTTTCTCCATTATTGTGTTCAGCTGCTCAGTGTGTGTCACTTGCTTTCACTGACTGATGATATCGCGTGTCTTTGAATTACTATAGAATGGAGGAGAACCTCTGTGTCGACTCATGACAACTACCGTCAGTGATTAAGATTCAAGAACAGCTTTTAAAAGCATAATTTATCTTTACATAAATTCCTTAACAAGAGACAGTTCTGGCAGCCACTGCCATATAGACTTATGTTGATCTATTTCTTGGCACAAGCAGATGTTTTTAATTCCTCATCTCCATTTTTTGGGTCTAGGCACAGAGAAATTTCCATTTCATATTTCACAGTTAGTAGGAAACCTTCACAAGGAAAAATCTACAAATATTCTCTGTGGTAAAAATATACAGACATGCAAGCACATGTATACGTATACACATATTTATATACATGGATACACACATATACACAATCAGATCAATGACGATCAGCCATACAGATGTTCCTAACTGTTCATCCATCTCGAGTTTGGACAATGACGTGGGTCATCTGAAACAGATTGCATGAACATGAAACAGTCCATTTGTAGTGAAACCATGTCTTAGCATAGTGTAGAAATTATCTTTCATAACATAAATTCATTGCCTTCAGTAACAAAAGCAACAACACGAAAGTCCAGAATCTAAGGTTTTGCTTTTCTCTTACGAAGTCCCCTCCCTCACTGTGTCCCACTGGCTGTTTTCTTGATCCACATTTCTCACCCACTGGACCGTTTCTGTTGCCACTGTTTTTTCAGCTTGCAGTCTGTCCTACTAGGGTTTTCTCTGGTTCCTCTCAAAAGCTACCTCCTTGGAGAGGTCTTTCCCACCCACTTTCTCCAGGGAGCCCCCTGACTCCACCTGCTCCCCATCCCAGCTGTTTAGTATCTCATCACAATACTGCTTTCTTCACAATTGTGTGTACAACCTGCACCAATGGCCTTTGCTTACTGCTTACTGTTTTTGTGCCAATGGCAAGTAAACAAGCATTAGACAGCAAGGGTCACCTGTCCTTCCCCAGTGGACCCAGAGCTGGGGACAAGGAAGCTGTTAATTAGTATTGTTGGAAAGAAAGAAGGAAGGAAGGAAGGAAAGAAGCATGGAGGGAGGGAGAGAGGGAGGAAGGAAAGGAGGGGCAAGGAGAAAGGGCAAGAAGGAAGGGAGTAGGGGGCAGGGCATGGCTTCCCTGTGCAGCCAGTTTGGCAAAGCCATGCTGTGTTTTCACATCTTATGCATCTTTCTTTCCTCATTTTTTTCATCCTATTTTTATCTAGTCCTTCAGCAGCTTAAACATTCAGAGCAAACTAATTCATTCAGATACAGATGATTTCCAGTGTTTTGGTGGGAGGCAGGAGGGGGTTTCAGGATTGGGAACTCATGTACACCCATGGCGGATTCATGTCAATGTATGGCAAAACCAATACAGTATTGTAAAGTAAAATGAAGTGAAAATAAAAATTAAAAAGAAAAAAAGAAAATGAAGGGCTATTCCTCCAAATGAGTAAAGTTTTTAGGTTAGATCTTTGAGCCTCCTTGCCCCCGTATGTGTGGCAAAATTAGTCTCTTTCCTTATTGAAATCCTTCCTAGATGCAGTCTCTGGTGAGGAGGTGGTGGGGCAAGCCTGGGGGTTCATCTCAACGTGGCGGATGGAGATAAAGGGAAATTTAATTAAGCTTAAAATACATCTCCCATTGTCCTTGGCCAATGTAGAGGAAATCTATATCCATTACTGCATACCAGCAATTAGCTTTCTAGAAGGTCTTATTGCTTTGGGCAATGGAATGTGTTGTACAGCTAACACAACAACCAGCCTGTTGGCTTTTTCAGGAAAGCCCTGTGATGTCCCAGAAGTTCAGTTCAGTTGCTCAGTCATGTCTGACTCTTAGTGACCTTATAGACTGCAGCATGCCAAGCTTCCCTGTCCATCACCAAGTCCCGGAGCTTGCTCAAACTCATGTCCATCAAGTCGGTGAAGCCATCCAACCACCTCATCCTCTGTCATCCCTTTCTCCTCCTGCCTTCAATCTTTCCCAGCATTAGGGTCTTTTCCAATGAGTCATTCTTCACATCAGGTGGCCAAACTATTGGATTTTCAGCTTCAGCATCAGTTCTTCCAATGAATATTCAGGACTGATTTCCTTTAGGATTGACTGGTTTGACCTCCTTGCAGTCCAAGTGACTCTCAGGAGTCTTCTCCCACACCACAGTTCAAAAGCATCCATTCTTTGGTGCTCATCTTTATGGTCCAAATCTCACATCCATACATGACTACTGGGAAAGCTGCAGCTTTGACTAGATGGACCTTCCTGGAGACTGGAAAGGCTACCCACTCCAGTATTCTGTCCTGGAGAATTCCATGGATGGTATAGTGCATGGAGTTGCAAAGAGTCAGACACGACTGAGCAACTTTCATTTTGACAAAGTTATGTCTCTGCTTTTTGATATGCTGTCTAGGTTGGTCATAGCTTTTCTTCCAAGGAGCAAGTGTCTTTTAGTTTCATGGCTGCAGTCACTGTCCAGAGTGATTTTGGAGCCCAAGAAAATAAAGTCCGTCACTCTTTCCATTGTTTCCCTATCTATTTGCCATGAAGGAATGAGACTGGATGACATGATCTTTGTTTTTGAATGTTGAGTTTTAAACCAGCTTTTTCACTCTCCTCTTTCATTTTCATCAAGAGGCTCTTTGGACCCCAATCTGGCTCTAGGTGAGTGATCACACCATCATGGTTATCTGGGTCACGAAAATCTTTTTTGTATAGTTCTTCTGTGTATTCCTGCCATCTTTTCTTAATATCTTTTGCTTCTGTTAGGTCCATACCGTTTCTGTCTTTATCGTGCGCATCTTTGCATGAAATGTTCCCTTGGTATCTCTAGTTTTCTTGAAGAGATTTCTAAGTCTTTTCCATTCTATTGTTTTCCTTTATTTCTTTGCATTGCTTGCTGAGGAAGACTTTCTTATCTCTCCTTGCTTTTCTTTGGAACTCTGCATTCAGGTGGGTATATCTTTCCTTTTCTTCTTTGCCTTTTGCTTCTCTTCTTTTCTCAGTTGTTTGTAAGCCTCCTCAGACAACCATTTTGCCTTTCTGCATGTCTTTTTCTTGGGAATGGTCTTGATCCCTGTCTCCTGTACAATGTCATGAACCTCCGTCCATAGTTCTTCAGGCACTCTGTCTATCAGATCTAATTGCTTCTATTTGTCACTTCCACAGTATAATCATAAGGGATTTGATTTAGGTCATACCTGGATGGTCTCATGGGTTTCCTTACTTTCTTCAATTTAAGTCTGAATTTTGCAATGAGGAATTCATGATCTGAGCCACAGTCAGCTCCTGGTCTTGTTTTTGCTGACTGTATAGAGCTTTCCCATCCTTGGCTGCAAAGAATATAATCAATCTGATTTCAGTATTGACCATCTGTGATGTCCAGCTCTTTGTCACCCCATGGACTATACAGTCCATGGAATTCTCCATACCAGAATACTGGACTGGGTAGCTGTTCCTTTCTCCAGGGGATCCTCCCAACCCAGGGATTGAACCCAGGTTTCCTGCATTGCAGATGGATTCTTTCCCAGCTGAGCCACCAGGGAAGCCCTTATTGAAGTATGAAGTGTTATTGCTCAGTTTTGTCTGACTCTTTATATCCCTGTGGACTGTAGCCTGCCAGGCTCCTCTGTCCATGGAATTCTCCAGGCAAGAGTACTGGAGTGGGTTGCCATGCCCTTCTCCAGAGGATCTTCCTGACCCAGGGAGTGAATCTGGGTCTCCCACATTGCATGCAGATTCTTTACCATCTTAGCCACCAGGAAAGCCCCTTTATTGAAATATAGTTGATTTATAAGGCTGTGTTAATTTCTGGTGTACAGCAAAGTGACTCTGTTATATATATATATACATTCTTTTTCATATTCTTTTCCATTATAGTCTGTCATAGGATATTGAATATAGTTCCCTGTGTTGTACAGTAGGACCTTGTTGCTATATGCTAAATACTACATTTATTTAGAATCTCATGTAGCTTTAAAGGAATATATGGATTTTAAAATTTAAAAAGTTTTCACGTAACTCCTGCTGACTAAAAAAAGATGCTCAACTTGAGAATTTTGAGTTAAGTTTTATCTGGGGCAAAATGAGGACTGCCACCTGAGAGGCATCATCTCAGATAGCTCTGAAAGACTGCTCCCAAGAGGGCAAGATCAATATATAAGGTTTTGGTGAAGGGGGAGTTCAATACCATGAAGCACTCATTTTACAAAAGGTTTTTTGTTAGTCATGAGGATCTCGTGTTGCCATGAAGGGATTTAGTGCTTCTCTAGATAATGAGGAGACACAAGAATTGAGATCATAAAATCTGTTCCTAAAAACATCCAACTATCTAAAGACCTGTCCCACCAGATTCCCCGTAGCACAGAGTGCCTCACTCCACCCTGAACTCCCTCAGGGGCTGTTGAAGGTCAGCAGCTACAGCAGCACGCCATTCAGTCTCCATAGAGGCAGATGGCAAATGCCTTTGTTGTTCAGTCATTGGCAGTGTTCTTGGCCAGGGCCCATTTATAGTTGACACTCCCTTGAATGTTTTTCCTTCTGACTGTCCAAGCAGCAGGTCAGTAAGCTTCCACCAGCTCAGGGCTGGGGGCAGGGCTGAAGAAAAGGGACTCATCTCTCCCCTCTTCCTTATTGTTTTCATATATTTTGCTTTAACATATCTTATTAACCTGACAATATAGTCACTAATTTTTGCTTTAATCATTTGTCTTTTAAAGAAATCTTTGCAAATGAAAAAATTGTATTTACTCATTTCTTTTCATTTTCAGCCTTTTATGCAAATCAGAGTACACATCTGGTGTCATTTTCTTAGTCTGATGAACTTCCTTTAGCTTTTTTGTGTGTGTGTGCATCTTGTTTGCTGATGAAGATTTTTCTTAGCTTTTATTCAGCTGAAAAGGTCTTTATTTTGCCTTCATCTCTTCAATCAGATGTAGAATTCTCAGTTGACAACTGAAATAAGCAATAAATTTCCACCAGAGACTGAAGAAATGACATTTGTATCTACAACCACAGTTTCCCAATTTTTGAAAGTTCTTTTTGGAGCTTTTGCTTTCTCCTTTGAAAATTTTCTCATAACTTCTTATAGAAAATAACTAAACATACATATAGTGTATGTATATATATATAGGCCAACCCTATATATGTATATATACATTGTGATATATAAGAAATAGGAGTTATATGTCCTAACAGAATGCTAGCTAACATGAAGATGGCAATCATACTGCAATATATAAGTGCATCTAATCAACATTTTGTAGACCTTAAACATACACAATAGTATATGTTAATTATATCTCAATTTTCAAAAGCATCTCATTGTAAATAATTGAATATTTTCTTAACTTTGCAATGATTACCAATTCTCCTAGGATCACACCAAACTTAAACTACTAGCAACTTAATTTTATTCTTCAGTGTTGATTTCCAGTGCTGATATTTTTAGTTTTAAAATATTAAAATATTTCACAGATTGTGCAGATACTATTCTTAAATGAGTACACTTTTATACCACCCAGAGAAAATGTAATAATTGTTATTCAGCAACAGACCTGATTTCAATGTATATGGGTAACCATGGGGAAGTATCAGTATTTACTATTAGAGAATATAAAAATTGTGTATTATATATATATATCATATATATGTATAATTTTTCAAGTCCCTTTGAATATTTTGAAAGAAAATATTTAAGAGTTGTAAAAGTCCCCGGATATTTTCACATATGTGTCATTTCTGAAATCTGATCAGGACAGTTAATATTTGCTATCTCTGTTCTTAATCTATGAAATAACATTTTTAAAAAAGCAAGTGTTTTTAATAGTCTATGAACCAGGCTATTCTTTCAGAATGTCTCTTTCCTCTCATTAAAAGTACTTAGCAGCAAAGGGAATCTCTTTTGTATTCTCATTTTCCCTTATTTCTTTGTTTCCTCAGTGTTTTGACATATTGCATTTTCCTAGTCCTCTTGGTAGCTAAAAAAAGCTCAGCTTTCAAAAGCAATAGAATGTGAAATTATTTTAAGCCTCACAAACACAGCTTTTTATGTCTTCTACAAGTGAACTTTGCTTTTTAGAGAAATAAAACAATCTATTTCCTTATCTTCTCTCATCTTTTCAGATCCCAATTTATTAAACCCGGCTTTCCTGAACATAAATCAATACAATGTGGGATGTTATTTATTGTCAATAACAAAGTGGAGTCTGTGGTATGGCATAGGATGTGATCAAAAGACATAGTTGACATTTGAACATGAGGCTTCCTCTCCATGGTTATGTGGTGCTTCCTGTTCAGGTGAAGACAACCCAGGATGGAGGGCTGTACAGGGTGTCAGAGCAGGATATAGAAATTACAGAATCAATGACATGTCCTGGACTACTATCAGGAAAGATAGAATCATCAATTCAGATTTTAATAGAAAAGTAGAATTTTGTTTTCAGACATAAGATTCACTACTGTTTGGTCACAGAATTGAATTTTCCCTTGGAGAGTTGGTTCATTTATTCTGATGTATTCTCCTTCCCTGAATGAGACCCAGAGTCATGTTCCTGAGATGCCAAGTCTGTATCTGAGAGATCAGGACAGGGCATGGAGGGTGCGAGGCTGGTTTAGCTTTTGTTTCTACAGAGTGGGAATGAAATGATCAGCTTTTAATCTGTTATTTTACAGATGTCACTAATTTTTTGTCTGATTTAAATGGGACTTATTTCAAGCTTAGTGCTACCGTGTGTGTGTGTGTGTGTGTGTGTGTATGCATGCCCATGAGTGTGTGGCACACATGTGCGTACATGCATGTGTGCATGTACAAAGAGAGTCAGAATCAGCTCTCACACACCCTGGAGCCTGACATCCAGAGGAAATCATTGCCATAGGAAGATCACAACAGCGGTCAGTTTGCTCAGAATTACACACTTAAGATGTTAGTTTTAGATGAAAGCACATACAAATGCAAAATTTTAAAGATGTACTAAACGTGCAAATTCATCATGAGATTGTTATAAATATCTGCTTGACTAAAAAGCGGCTGAGAGTTATCATATTGCATCTACCCTTCTCCATGATACTAAGCACCCCTGAGGGATTTCAGTACCTCCTCAACAGATTTTATCCTGACTCACTCTAGTTTTAAAAATTGATCTCTTTTGCATAAACTCTGCTTCAAGTGTCCCCATGAACACATCTCAATGACTTTTACTCTAATTGCAATGTGAAAAGTTCCAATCAGTACGTTTGCTGCTGTTGAACTGTAAAGATTTTTATTTTCAAAGGAGTGTGAATAACAAATGACAATTAAAGTACTTACAGCGGCCCTTGTTCTGAGCCCCCTACTCTGGTGCAGCCTCAGGGAGCCTCTTTCCCCTTCTTCTGGGGAGATGCTTTGTTGACATTCTCTCATTAAGTCCAGGGCTTTTAACTCAGCTATTACACTGAGATGCGACTTCCTTGTGGTTCTAGGTTCTTACCAGGAGTTGAGTTACTCATCGTCTCAGGAACCTTTCACAGGTTCTTTCCCCAAAACTGAAATCAGCTCCACTGCTGTGAAACCCAGCTCCACTTGAGTCCCATGTTCTCTTGGCAAACTCCATCACCCTGGAACTACCATTTCGAGGAGATTCGCTGTCAACTTTCCAAGCCTTTTTGAAATGCTTCAGAAATCTACATTCCATAAAAAAACAAAACAAAGAAACAAAAAAAGGAACGATGTGTATGCTGCCTCTGAGGTCAGGAAGACATGAGTTGTGTGGAAGCATGTGTCCCAGGCTGACAACATGTCCTCAGCCAAGTGAGCCTTAATCACTGAGGTGCCACTTACATGGGGCATCTGTCACAAGCCACAGCATAGACGCCTTCCTTTATATCTAGCAGTGTCTTCGTGCCACACACCTGGTAACCATCCTTATCTTTATCCCAAAGTGAACATAAACAGCATCTGGTATGTGATGAATTGTGTCCCCACAAATTCATATATTGAAGCAGTGACCCCCAGTATGTTGGAATGTGACTGTACTTGTAGACTAGGTCTTGAAAGAGATGGAGGTGGTGTTCAGGTGCTCAGTCACGTCCAATTTGTGACCCCATGCACTGTAGCCCACCAGGCTCCTCTGTCCCTGGGATTACCTCCAGGCAAGAGTCCTGCAGTGGGTTGCCATTTCCTCCTTCAAGGGATCTTCCCGACCCAGGGATCGAAGCCACATCTCTGTGTCTCCTGCACTGGCAGGCAGATTCTTTACCACTAGTGCCACCTGGGAGGCCCTGTGAAAGAGGAGTTTAAATTAGACCATGAGGGTGGGCCCTAATCTCATAGCAGCTGTGTGTGCTTTTGAGAAAAGTAAGTTAGCACACAGGACACACACAGAGAGAAGACCACGTGAAGACCGAAGGGTGCTTTGGACATTTGCACACCAAAGAAAGAGGGTGAGGAGACAGCTATCCTGCTGACACCTTCATCTTGGGCTTCTTACCTTCAGGACTCTGAGAAAATACATTTCTGTTGTTTAAGCCACCCAGTCTGTGGTACTTCACTCCGGTTGCCCTAGGAAACTAAAATGGCTTCTCAGTGGCTAACTGGAACAGCTTGCACTCTGACCTGGGACCCCGTCTCTGCACCTGGCTCTGCTCTTTTCATTGGGTTTCTGCTTGAGCTCCACTGAGGACCAGTCACCAAAGATCACTGCAACAAAAACAGTCTTAGAGAGAATCTTAAGTAGGTATGATCTTTCATATTTTCATGTCTGATTTTTGCCTTCAAAGTTTGTTTTCCCAAACAAGTAAATCAATATTCCTAAATGTGCACATTTTGTATTTACAAAAGGACTTTATGGTGGCTCAGACGATAAAGAATCCACCTGCAATGCTGAAGACCCAGGTTCCATCCCTGGGTTGGGAAGATCCCCTGGAGGAGGGAATTGCACCCTACTCCAGTATTCTTGCCTGGAGAACTCCATGGACAATGGAGATGGAGACTGGCAGGCTACAGTCCATGGGGTCACAAAGAGTAGGACTTGACCGAGCAACTAACACTTACGGATCTAAGTCTCCTTATTTCAGTGTAAATATCCCAAACAAATATCTTTACTTATACTATTTCCTAGTCTGTATCTAACTTTACATTTTCTAAAACCATATCAAGCTTTACTTTTCCTTTGACAGTCAGACTTGGTTTCTCTAACCTTATTTGTTTGTGCAAGTCAGCATCACAGGCTCTAACGTCTGCTAAGCTGGCCTAGTTTGTGTCAATTGCCTCCAGAGTTTCCATGATATCTTTCTTTCCCCTTTGGATTTCCGTCATCATGTCCCCTGATATCTTGAATGATGGTGCTGTCTGCCCACGATCCTCTTTCAGTGACTTGAATTCCAGGGAAATGGGTGGAAGTTAAAGCTCTCCGTAGTTTTTCAGAATCTTTCCACATCTTCCCATCTTTCTTACGTAGAATTGAGACCAAAACATTGAAAATCTCCTTCTAACAAAACACTAAGCATTTACATAGCATTATCACCATGATTCAGGTCTTGTGACAAATGCTTTAATATGATTATTCTCCATTTTCCTGATGAGGAACCAAGAGTTAGAAATTGAATGCATTTCCAAAGCCAACACAGGGGTCACATTTTGGAAATAATACGTAAGCCTAGGTCTGCCTGATTTTACCACTAAACTTAAACCATCTATATGGATTCTTTTTCAGAGATTCAGGGTTTTTTTTTTTTTTTTCATTTTTAATGACACATTATTTTCTTTCTAATTTTACAGCCAATACATATTCTTCACAGGCAAGTGGAAATACATTAAACCATAAGTAAAAATTAACCATAATCTCCACCCCCCCAAAGATAACCATTTAACATTTGGATATATTTCCTCCCAATGCACACATTTATATTTTATTTATTTACTACTTACTTATTAAATTTTTTTTGGCATATAGTTGCTTTGCACTTTGTGTCAGTTTCTATTGTACACCAAAGTGAAGCAGCCACAGTTATACATAGTAATACAGTCCCCTCTTAGTTCATTTCCTTTCATTTAGGTCACATATTTTGGGTTGAAGTATAGTGACCTACAATTCTATGTTAATTTCAAGTACACAACATAGTGATTCAATATTTCTCTGCATTGTAGAGCGATCACCAGATGAGTCCAGTCTTTCACCACATAGAGATTTTTACATTATTATTTACTGTTTCCTATGCTCTATATTTCATTCCTGTGACATTTACTTTCATTTATTTCGTAACTGGAAATTTGTACCTCTTAGTCTCTCTCACCTATTTCACCCCTTACCTTAACCCCCTCCCTTCTGGTGACCGCTTGTTTGTTCTCTATGTATCTGAGTCTGTTTCTGGTTTGTTCTGTTTGTTCGCTTGTTTTTCAGATTCCACGTATAAGGGAAATCACACAGTATTTGTCTTTCTCTGACTTATTTCACTTAGCGTCACACCCTTTAGGTCTATGTTGTCACAAAGGGAAAGATGTCATTGCTTTTTTTTAAATAGCTGAGTAATATTCTGTTGTGTGTGAATACTACATCTTCTTTATCCATTCATCCACTGATGGACACTTTGCTTCCATGTCTTGGCTACTGTAAATAATGCTGCCATAGGGGTCTCCCTGGTGACTCAAATGGTAAAGAATCTGCCTGCAGTGTGAGGGACTTGGGTTTGATCCTTGGGTTGGGAAGATCCCCTGGAGGAGAGCATGAAAATCCACTCCAGTACAGTCCATGGGGTCGAAAAGAATTGGACACAACTGAGCAACTACACAGGAGAAGGCAATGGCACCCCTCTCCAGTACTCTTGCCTGGAAAATCCTATGGACGGAGGAGGCTGGTAGGCTGTAGTCCATGGGGTCGCTAAGAGTCAGACATGACTGAGCGGCTTCACTTTCACCTTTCACTTTCATGCACTAGAGAAGGAAATGGAAACCCACTCCAGTGTTCTTGCCTGGAGAATCCCAGGGACGGGGGAGCCTGGTGGGCTGCAGTCTCTGGGGTCACACAGAGTCAGACACGACTGAAGTGACTTAGCAGCAGCAGAGCGACTACACACAGTACCGCACAGCACGCATGAACAGTAGGGGCACATGTATCTTTTCTCATTAGGGTTTTTGCTTCTTTGGATTAATAGTCAGGAGTGGAATTGCTGGATGCTAGGGTAGTTCGATTTGTAGTTTTTGAGGAACCTCCACATTGCTTTCTAGAATTTCCATTCCCACCAACAGTGCACAAAATCTCCCTTTTCTCCACATCCTCTCCAGTGTGCCTCTGAAACCCCAGTGCTCACTTCCCTAGAAGGACAGATTGGCCAGCAGGGACTCCTTACCACATTTGCAGGCTGAGACAGTGTCAGCTGCGCTTCTCAAAGAGTGAGGTGGCTCTGAGCCGTGCACCACGTGCACAGCATTGAGTCCCCATCAGATCCTGAAACTTCATTCTTGAGCTTTTACAAATAGAATTTTAAACGACCTATCCTGGAAACATAATTTATTCTGAAACAATTATCTTAACTTTAACATTTGGAACAATTATATGTAACTTTGAACACAAAATTTTTTATTTTATTCTGAGGTCAAGCATGGAAAATGCATACCCCCATAAACGACTTATGAAGTCAATAGTGGTTGAATCAAATTATCAGATGTTTTAAGATGCCATTTTCCACCTGATACACAGCAGTTCCATGTTTATGTCACCGTAGTTAGTGACATATGATGACTGTCTTTTGTTGCACCACCTTGACAACCAGGAAGGCCACTTAGTGCAAGTTGTCACCTGTGACACCCCCATGCTGAGCCTGCTAGAGCTCCAGTATGTTTTACTGACAGCTCATAACTGCATACCAGTCGGCACTGCTTGGAGAGCTGGGAAATCATTTGTGTCTTTGTGGGCAAGACAGATTATCCATGCTAAGCTTGAAATGTTTAATTATGTATGATTAAATGAGGCTCACTCTTTGTAATTTGCATGTTCACACCGTTTCAGCATTAAAAGAATATGTATGTGTATGTATAGCAACAGTAGAGAGGAAAATTACTGATACAAGTAGGAAACCCAATGGAATATAGGCCAATTATATATCTAATAGCAAACATTTAGCCTCCTCTATTTAGAAAAATTAATATACAATGTATTTATATTAAAAATAACTCCTCTGGTTCAAAATGCACCAGCCCCACTGACTATATTTTTCAAATATTACAGAGGAAATATCAGCTTAAATCTGTCTACTTTTCAGTCTAGAACATGGTTAGGTAGATGTTTGTTCTTCTTACGGTGACCTTTCATGACCGATCATTTAATTTGATCAGTTACAGAATGTTTTCTGCCAAAACTCAGCCTCTCTAATACTTCTAAAAATTTGAAATTAGATGCGAATCAAAATCTAAAAGTACGTAGTAAATGGTAGCATGGTATGATATAATGGTATGAAAGATAACCAATGTATTCAGAAAAACGAAATGTAAAATCTTGACTTTCCTTTAAACTATGATTTTAAATCAAATTTGCTTGTGCCTAATGCAATTCAGAGCCTATATTTGTTTAGCAATATATGCAGAGAGAGAAGTCAGAGCACCAGGAGAAACGAATACCAGCCTCATATTGAGCAGAAAAAAAAATATATATATATATATATCTTAAGCTTGGTTTCTACTCTAAAAATCTGCTTCATAGCATTTCTAACTTTCTGAAGAGGCAAAATTATGGGGATCACCACACGCCACACAGCTCCAACCTTGGGACTCTCAGTGGCTCAGACAGCCCTACCTCAGTTGCTTTTACCCATCACTCAGGGGAGCATATGATGCGGGCTGCACTTGGCTCCCAAGGACGCAGCAAGGACCATGATAATCTAACCCTCGTTTTAGTCATATGTGTTTCTAGCCGACAGAGGTTTTCAAAATTGAATCCACATAGAGAAGATACCTCACAATCTTGTGTACGAGCTGGAGGTGTTGGGAATAACCCTGCTGTCAAATCACAAAGAAGGCTGGGTTTGCCAAGACTGGCAGTGGAGGCTAAGGTCAGGATGGCCATGAGGGAAGGTGCAGCCCTGGGGAGCTGTGCATGCCTGGAGATGTGCTCTGCTCTGCATTACCTAAAGCTGCATCTTCAAGGATCAATCAGGACTTTCTTTTTTTCTGTTTTTAATGAGATAACCTATTTCCTACCGTGCAGATGTCATGATTGGGGCTTCCAAGGTGGCTCAGTGGTAAAGAATCCGCCTGCAATGCAGGAGACATGGGTTTGATTCCCTGGGTTGGGAAGATCTGCTGGAGAAAGAAATGGCAACCCACTCCAGTATTCATGCCTGGGAATCCCGTGGACAGAGGAGCCTGGTGGGCTACAATCCATGGGGTCACAAAAGAGTCAGATAAAACTGAGCAACTGAACAACAACAACAAGGAAAGAGACGCACCAGGACAGAGGTTCTGCTTGTGCAGTGGGCACTGTGCTCATAGTGGGACCAGCAGAGTCTGGACAGTGACAAATTTTGGAGAAGAAATCAACTATACTTTCTTAGAGGTAAAATCTCAGAAACTTCATTTTGTTTTTAATCATTGAAATCTAAGGTGTTAGGAGTTAAAATGGCCTTTGAAATATCACATACTTGAAGTTCTACCATAATTTTATTCATTGTTTCTGAAAGAATTAGGCAGCACTTCATAATTTTATATTCCAAATTGACTGAAAAAAATATTGAACTAATTTGTTTCCAAAGAGATTTTGTAAAAAAAAAAAAAAAAGAAAGAAAACAAACAAAAACCCTACTGATGTTAGTATCAAATGGTCATCATGAAAATATGTCAAAATGTGTTTCCTATTTATGCCATTCTCATCTGCTATGGTTTGTTTACACAGGCTTGTCTCATCACTTTAAAATGGAGTAATTAGAGTGAAGCACAACGACTCTTGAGATTGCATTTCCTTTTTTCCCAAAACTCCTATGATGTGTATAAACCCTTCAACAGCAGCACTTATCTTCTGAAGATAATTAGTTACATTTACTTTTCAAGAGATGGGTATAGAATTGAGAAAAATGTGTTCAATCAATAAAAAAAAGTATTATTTGCTTAGTATAATATACTGTACTATGAATTGGTCACATAAATCTTAGATGAAGACTGCAAAATATCCTACAGCGATGGTTTCCAATCTGGCTGAATACCCCAGGGACACACAAAATGACTACGAGTAACAGGAAATACATATAGTTATGTATTTATTCTACCAGATGTTTTATTATCAACAAAATGTACTGGCATGGTAGTCCATTTATAAGATGTACATATAACATCAGTGCTCTGGAAAGTGTTTTAATTGATAAAACTGTGCTGTTGGAAGTCTTCAGGAAAGAGGTCCTGTCCTAAGACACCAATGACGGTAGAACGTGTTTTCACATTCTTGAGCTTCATCCCTGATAAGGGGCTCTCAGTCTAGCCAGATGGTCACCTACTATTTTTCTGGGCTCTGCAACCATCCAGATATCTCCAGGTGTACAGAGATTTCCTGCTCGCCTAAGGAAAAGTCATAAAATTCTGACTCATTAAGAAATTGTCAGAAGATCTCAAACAGATCACCTTTTCATCTCAATCTTCTTACTGATGATACCAGAAAATTGAAATTAATATCCTGCAGAATACATGACCACAGAGTGAGGGGCTGTTCTTAGACTCCCTAAAGTTCACCTCATCCTCAGCTCCATTGCTTCAACTCTCTGAACCAGAAGGAAGAATTCCTAACCTCGCCCTTGAAGATTCCACAATGTGAGACTGAGTGCTTCATGCTTTCTTTGCACATATGTGCGCACACATGTGCACACAATTTAACAGGAATTATAAGTGACACTATTCCTAACAGCATCGTGTATACACACAGGAAACAAGTAAACCATCACAGGACACCACACGGTAAAGTGAATTCATTTTCCCCATGTTTATGGGAGATGGGTGGCAGATATAAATTTAAATAATTCATTTGTTCAGCTTCCTGGAGGGAATAATTTTTAAAAACAGTGGAAATTTTTAACTCAATGGATTTTCAGTTTAATGTCGGAGAAATGTCAGAAACTAGATATTTGCATAACTTCTGGGATTCCCTTTAAATTAAAAGATTTTGGAAAATAATTAGAAATGTAATATATGCAACCTTATCTTGTCTTAAAGCATCCAGTATGTGAACATAGCTCAGAACCATAAATGTTAACAGAGTGAAACCTTCACAGAACAGTCATGTCTATCAAAAGTGTATTTACAAGGCACGGTAGCAAGGATTTCCATAGCATGATTTATGAAATCATAATGAAGTACTTACTTCATAACATGGCTATAAAACTAAGTAGGGAGGCATTACTCTATTTTATGGAAAATAAAGTAATTTAGATGAACTTCAAATTTCATTTCAAATGCCATAACTCTTCCTATGATTTATTAAAAATGCCATTTTCCCGTCTCTGTGATTTGTTAAAGGTGCCATCTTCCTGTCTCCAGTCAATCCGTACATCTATGTTTCATCACCAAGTATCAACGCTTGAAAAATACCACTAAGGATCATTTTCCATTGAAAGGTTTATTCCTGACATTTCTTGTATAATATCTATAAGATGTAACTAATACTTGGTAAATCAATGTGTTTCCATGACATCTGGGGAACATCTGATCCAAGTGACACTTGTGAGATGCTTTCAATCAGTCTGTCCCATGGACCACACCATCATCACTATGTATTGGGCAAATACCACAGTTATTTCTCTATTTACCTCTGTCCTTAAAATATTTATATGTTGGTGAGTATTTCTACTTCACCTTCATCTTTTACGAACTTTGTCCAGGTGGGTCATTCAGAACCCAGTCAGCAGAGGAAATTTCCTTCAATGCCAGAAGGGAGAACTCTGGACCTGCCACCATAAAGTTGGTACCCGGGGATGAGCCACAAGAGCTGGTGACAGCATATGGCTGTCCGCTAATTCACTGCTGATAAGGAGCAGTTTTCTTGTGATCAGATAAGGTACAATGACTGCAGCCATGAAATTAAAAGACAGTTGCTCCTTGGAAGAAAAACCATGACAAACCTAGACAGAATATTAAAAAGCAGAGACATCACTTTGCCAACAAAGGTCCGTATAGTCAAAACTATGCTTTTTTCCAGTAGTCGTGTATGAATGTGAGAGTTGAACCATAAAGAAGGCTGAATGACCAAGACTTGATGCTTTCAAACTACGGTGCTGGAGAAGACTCTTAGGGTCCCCTGGACAGCAAGGAGATCAAACCAGTCAATCCTAAAGGAAATTAAGCCTGAATATTCATTGGAAGAAGTGATGCTGAAGCAGAAGCTCCAATATTTTTGCCATCTGATGTGAAGAGCTGATTCACTGGAATCTGATGCTGGGAAAGATTGAGGGCAGGAGGAGAAGGGAGTGACAGAGGATGAGATGGTTGGATGTTATCATTGACTCAATGGATATGAATTTGAGCAAACTCCAGGAAACAGTGAAGGACAGGGAAGCCTGGCATGCTGCAGTTCATGGGGTTGCAAAGTATCAGAGATGGCTTATTGATTGAACAACAACGAGATTTTATGGAGGAAGCAGATAACAAGCAGTAGTATCTTGCCCAGAACAGTGGAACCTTACAAGTTCTGAACAGAGTTGGTAACCTGTACCCTGCCAGTCCGTCTTGGGTTTGGGGGGACATGAAAAACTTCCAAGTCCATCTCCATTGATGTGATTAGTGCTGGTCAGAAAGCAAGAATCTCAGGACTCGAGGAAGATAAATGTGCCTCTTAGATGTAAGCTCAGAGCTTGGTTTCTAGATGTTTCTCATTCTGGTCCAGGTGGCCACAGGCCAGTGGACCCAATTAAACCATTTCTCCAGTGTGGTTCCAGGCCTGACTCCCAATAGGAAATCTTGTAAACTTGATTCCCTGGCCTTTTGAAGATTGTCTGAGCGCCCTAACATTCTTTAAAAAGTTCCTTTTTTGTTTAAAGTTTTACTCCTGTTTATGAACTAGCTGTGGTGGATGAGAAGCCCATGGAGGCAGGTGTAGAGGCTGAAAGATTTCCTAAGATGGCAGGA
>NW_024070203.1:32351354-32526979 GCF_014754425.2 Oryx dammah
CAGGAGGAGCTGGTGGAGGCCCTGTAAACCCTTTACACTGTTACCATTGTCTGAAGCCTGGGCATGTGGATATACGGCATCCACACACCTGGTGGGGAAGGATGAAGCACCGAGGCCTGGGCCTCCTGGCAAGTGGGCCATGGCCATCAGCACAGGGCGGAGGAATCTCCACCCCCTTGGGGCCATCACTCTGGGCCTCTCTCCAGGGCAGATCAACCTCTCCTGATGTGATGTAATGAAAATATTGCTCTTTGTGCCCAGTTCCTGACATGAAACTCTTGAAGTTTCCAGAGTGGTGAGGGTGTAGTTTATGTGTTAATGAGATGGCTGGTGGCCAGTGACCCCAGAGAATGGGGTAGGTCACCAGAAAGTCAAGGCTTGATTAGAAGTTTGGAGTTTCAGCCCTACCCCTGACCTTCAGGGAGGAGACAGGGGCTGAGACCAAGTCAATCCATAAAGGCCAGTGTTTTCAACAATCACATCTACACACTGAAGTCTCCATAGAAACCCCTCAGCAGTGGAGTTGATCAGTTCTCAGTTGGCAAACACAACCATGAGACAGGAGGCTGGCCTACCAGCCCCCCAGGGACAGAAGTCCCTGCTCTGAACATCTACAGGAACCGCCCCCATGGCTGCTCATCTGCAGTCATGTTATGTAAGTGAAGTGTCTTCCTAAGTGTGTGTGTCTTTCTAGACAGTTTCCAAGCCTGAAGGGGAGGTTTGGAAGCCCCTGGTTTACAACTGATTTGTCTGAAGTGCAGATGGCAACTTAAGGCTTTGGATTAGAGTTTGAAGTAGGGCAGTCCTGCAGGACTGAGCCTTTAACGTCTGGGGTCAGCAGTGATAGAACTGAATTGCAGAACATCAAGCTGCTGTCCAGAGAGCTGGAGGGCTGGCCTGAGTGAAAAACACTCCCGTATATATGTAGTGCCACAAAAGCATCGTGAGGGAAGTAGCTCATACAGACCTTGGAGGTTATCATTCACAACAGCCGGAAAAACGCTCTCTGTGCTGGGTGCTATGATCAGATGGCACCAGTTAGGCGAGAAGGTCCTTGTACCCCAGCCAGCGTCACTGCCAGTGTCTGCACTGGACTAGACACTCTGAGGGGAGAAGCGAGGTTGCGGCAGAGAGCTCAGAGCTCAGCTGTTCCCTGGTGCACGGGGAGTGAAAGGGAATTGGAACAGGAAGTACAGGTGTGGTGGGAATGTTTTCCCTGCAAGACCGGAGAGTTGCTGTTATGTCAAGAGGGGTCGACACCAAACAACCTCGTGTCCACCTTGGTGGGGAGACTTCAGGGGGATTATTCTCCTGAAATCAAGGACGTTCCTTATTGACTCTACAGCCTGAATCCTGAGGTGTCCTGATAATGCAGTTTATGTTTGGAAGTTAGGATCTGTGTTGATTTCGAAACAGGGAACAATGAGGTTAATGGTTACATTTCATTATGATCCAAATTCAAGGTGCCCTGGATTTGATTTCAGTTCAGTTCAGTTCAGTTCAGTCGTTCAGTTGTGTCCGACTCTTTGATTTCAGGGATAGGTTTAAATAGAGAAGAGCTTCCAATGCTTGCAGCTGAGAAATTGATGGGAAATGCACAGGTTCTCTCTGCAACTTGAGAGACTGGATCAGGGTCATGTCGGGGCTCACTGCCTCCCGGGGGGCAGAAAAGATAATGACAATAATGATAAGAGTAATTATAGAAAACAAATATGTTTGAAGCTGACTCTGTGCTGAGCACAGTTTTAAGTTCCCAACATACCAGAAGTCATTTCATTGCCATATCAATCTGTGGTGCAGGTATGACATGTGTCTCCATCTGATGGAGGAGACACTGAGGCCCACGGCTGGGAGGTGATGGAATCAGGGTCCCCCTGAGGAGTCTGTCTGGAGAGTGGACACTGGAAGTGCTGTGGAGCTCAGAGAACACACGCATGAAGATGGGACTCTCGGAAGTCCATGGGGTTTTCAAGGGCTAACCAGCTGAAGAGCCGAGGTTTAAAAACACTCCTGGACCATGCTGAATTTTCAGGACACTTGATTTCTAAATAGAAAGGTGATGACAGTGGAGAAAATAGTTGTGCCTCCATAACTGCAACTCACTTAAAACTTGAAGACATCAGATATGAGAAGGAGTTGGAGGCCCTTTGTGGAGCTCAGCTTGTGCTGCTCACCATACTGTCCTGAGGCTGGTCCAGGGGTGGAAAGAGACAGATGGAGACCCCTGGCAGCTGCGTGCACTTGAGGGGAGCGGGGCCAGGCACCAGAGGGGGCTGCTCTCATCGCTGGGGGTGGCCGGTCGGCGCTCCTATGCAGACACACGGCCGAGCCTGACAGTCCCCTCACTGGAGGGTGGCATGGGTTTGGAACTGCAGTAGCTACATAATTAAGACAAGGATCATGAGTGGAAACCCTTGATATCTGCAGAGAGTTTTTCTGACCGCAGGATTTTTTAAAAATTATGTTCATAAAAGAGAGGTATTGGTACTGAAGTGAGCCAGCAGAGGCAGAATTAAGCAGATATTTTTCATACACTGAAGAAAATGGCTACCCACTCCAGTATCCTTGCCTTGAGAATTCCATGGACAGAGGAGTCTGGCAGGCTATAGTCCAAAGGATTGCAAAGAGTTGGACATGACTAAGCATAAGTACCAAATAGTGGGATATGACTGAGCACAAGTACCTACTTTTCATACATTTCCAAACAAGGACTGAAACCCCCACCCTTGTCACTGCAGCACAAATAAACTCAGCTTTCAGCCCGTGAGCATCAGGCCAGACCCCTGGGTTAGGTGACCTCACCTCAGACACCTGTCAAACTTCACAAGAGAGCAAGGCCAGGCAGCACAGGAAGCAGGTTAGTTTCCTGAGGTTTGGGGTCTGTGGCACCAATACCATGCGGGGCTTTGCAAGAGGATGTACCCACATGGGATTAGTGTGACCTTGGCCCTTATACCTCAACAGAAAAGGGGCCGGGGTCTGTAGAGTTTCCCGTGGCACTTCAGGCTGCAGCCAGAGAACAGGAGCAGGGAGGACCTGTCTATTTGTAAACACAGCATCCTATCCTGGAAGCAGGAAGAAGAATCACAGGTAAGTCATAGGAACAATTAATCTCACAACAGAAATGTTGTGTATGGGAGAAAGCAAAGTCTAGAGATGACCAGTGACTTAACCCTCCCTCCCAATGGCACCAGTCTTACCCCTAAAATGTGACTTCTTCCTAATTAGCGTTTGTGCTAAGTCGCTTCAATCAAATGGACTGTAGCCTGCCAGGCTCCTCTGCTCATGGGATTCTCCAGGCAGGAATACTGGAGAGGTTTTGCTGTGCCCTCCTCCATGGGATCTTCCTGACCCAGGGATCAAACCCACATCTCTTACATCTCCTGCATTGGCAGGAGGGTTCTTTACCACTAGCATCACCTGAGAAGCCCCAACGAAAAGCTGTGTATGTGTAGTAAGTCGATTTGATTATGTATGATGTCATTAACTTTTCCATTTTAAAATACAATCCATAATATTCATTCATATTTACTTCATCATCAAGATTCTGAATGATAAATCAGGTAATACCAGAACAAAATAAATGCATGTATGTTACTCCTTAACATGGTGATCTTTAAACCTTGAGTCAGCTGGACTCGGGCACATAGAGGGGAACGAACACTTCCTATGAGTTGATCTGCCATTTGATAATGATGTTGACAGACTTCACTCTTTCGAGAATGTGTGCATGTAGAAAGGATTGCTTAGGGCCTAGGTTTCAGAACATCTCAACAATCGTTAGGTTTTTTAAGTTTCAGCATCATGTTGTCGTTTAGTCTCTTAAGTCGTGTCCAACTCTTTGCAGTCCCTTGGACTGCAGCCTCCTAGGCTCCTCTGCCCATGGAATTTTCCAGGCAAGAAGAGTGGAGTATGTTGCCATTTCCTTCTCCAGGAGATCTTCCTGACCCACAGATCGAACCTGGGTCTCTTGCGTCTCCTGCATTGGCAGGTGGGTTCCTTACCGCTTAGCCCCCTGGGCGACTGCAAAACAATGATGACATCCTATCCAGGGAACTTCACCGGCAGGAGGACAAGTGCTCCAATGTCAGTCTCAATATTCTTAGCAGTTAGCTTCTTTTTCCCTCACAGTAGCTGCAGATCACATCACCATTCATTTTCTCTCTCCTGCACTGACAGCTACAGGTTCAAGGCCAAAATATTGCTCAACTGCAGTATTTTCAGAAATGTGACACATGACCAATTTTGGAAATTATTTTGATCCCTGGTTCTTAAAGTTTTCTCCTTTACTTTCCCTTTAGGATCATCTCTTAAACCCTTTGTTTAATTTTGGTGTATCGTTTGTTGTTGTTGTTGTTGTTTTTTGACTGCTAAGTTGTGTCTGCCTCTTTGTGACCCCGTGGACTGGAGCATTCCAGGCTTCCCTGTCCTTCACCATCTCCTGAAGTTTGCTCAAACTCATGTCCATTTGGTTGGTGTTGCTATCTAACTAGCTCATCCTCTGCCGGCCCCTTCTCTTGGATTTTAAATCTTTATCCAAATATTTTTGGAATAAATGAGAGGAATGTGTCAGAGGTAAGTGAAAACAAGAAGAATAAAAAAAAGAGTTTAGACGTTAAATAAATATATTTCATATCAAAGTATTTTCTCTCTGTGCTTCTGAACTGTTATGGTCTGCCAACTGCTTTTTCAAAACACTTCAAAGCCTTGCGGATCTCTGGGATCCGGAAAGCAGCTGAGACTGAGCTCTGTGACGTGGGTTGCAAGTCTCAGTTATGTGTAGCCCCATGCTGGCTTACTGGGGTGTCTTCATTTTTGGAGGCATCCAGGGGAAACCTCACGCAGTTCTCAGCTTAGCTGCTCTATAGGCAGGTGGCATGGCTCCTTTACAGTCCAATTCCCTGGTCTTTTGGCTCTTAGAGCAGTTTTTACAGGTTCATTGCAGGGGGTCCAAACACACCGATTGCCTTTCCTGCGTCCCTTCAGTGGTCACGTGGTGAGAATCGCAGAATTCCAGACACAGAGCAGGAGGTGGGATAACTAGAGGAGGTGCTTCACACAGAGAGCTTTTCTTTGTAGGGCTGGTATTCCTTTTCAGAAAGGCAGATGTTCCTCTGGGTACATCCTCCACATATCATAGTAAATGTCCCATTTTTAAAATAAATGTGTAGTTATTCAAATCTTTCCTAGTTCAGTTTTGCTAGATCATTAAAAAATTTTTAAAGTGATACAATTAGTATCAGCAACTTTTAGACTTATTTATAGTCTGTTTTGTTGAATAATAGCAAACCCACTTTGATGACATTGTTATAAACATACAGGGACTTTTCCACCAGCAGGAGAATGATCTGGATCACTCTCTACATGAGTGAGTGTTTTGTATTTTGAAGCTACTACTGTCAAGTCTCTTGTACTGAAACCTGTATAACCTGAAAGATGTGTGTCAGTGGGAAATCCTTGCTCCATAAATGGAGGAGTTATTTCTTAAGATAAGAAGCTGAGGAAGTGGGGGGGGACATTTCCAAGTGCATTTAGGGGCTGTGTTCGTACTCAGTCTCTCATTCATGTCTGACTCTTTGCGACCCCATGGACTGTTGCCCGCCAGGCTCCTCTGCCCGTGGGATTCTCCAGGCAGGAATACTGGAGTGGGTTGCCATTTCTTCCTCCAGGGGGTCTTCCAGACCCAGAGATCAAACCTGTGTCTCCCGCATTGGCAGACGGGTTCTTCACCACTGAGCCACCTCAGTTTAGTTCAGTTCAGTCACTCAGTCGCATCAGACTCTTTGCGACCCCATGAACTGCAGCACACCAGGCCTCCCCGTCCGTCACCAACTCCCGGAGTCCACCCAAACCCATGTCCATTGAGTTGGTGATGCCATCCAATCGTCTGATCCTCTGTCGTCCCCTTCTCCTCCTGCCCTCAATCTTTCCCAGCATCAAGATCTTTTCAAATGAGTCAGCTCTTCGCATCAGGTGGCCAAAGTATTGGAGTTTCAGCTTCAGCATCAGTCCTTCCAATGAATATTCAGGGCTGATTTCCTTTAGGATGGACTTGTTGGATCTCCTTGCAGTCTAGGAAGCTCTTTTGGGGATTAGACAGATGGAATTGAGGGTGGAGACTCTAACTTTTTCTTCTTTTCCTTCAAAAAAAAAAAATTTTTGGCTGCACTATGTGGCATGCAGGATCCTAGTTCCCCAGTCATGGATCAAACCTGAGTCCTTGCTTTGGGAGCCCAGAGTCTTAAGCACTGAACTGCCAGGGAAGTGCATGGCTCTTACTTTTAAACTTGATGCCTGGGGCGCCTGTGTTTGGTGGAAGCTGTAAGTGGTGAGATTTGAGAGGTAGTGTGATATGAGGAACAGGAAGCATGAAAATACAATTTTCTGTAAAAACTGTCTGCCATCCAGGCCAGACTCTTGTGGGACCTTTCCAGCCAGAAGAATTGACAGGACAGGGTCATGAGGCTAATCCAGGCGAGGTCTGTGTGAGCTTTCTGCACAGGAGATTGGACATCTTACAGGTCTGGGCACTGCTAGGGAAGGCCCTGAAGTGTAGGAATACATAGAACATCAGTTTTTTTTCCAGAACTACAAGACTTCCACGTTCCTGTGTTTGAATTTCAAAGGCCGATAAGCACTTCTTAGCCCAAACCAAATAAAAGGTATCTCCAGGGTATCGAGGAAAATCTTGGGGACACACAGAACCTGGAAAACACCTGCTGTTGGTGGAGCCGAAGCTCATGGTCTCTGAGGATAGCCTGCAGGGTGATGTAAGGTGATCTGGAGGCTGCGGTGACCGTGGTGGACACCCCAAAATATGATGTCCATTCAGGGCTGTGTTAACTGAACTTGACTTAAGCACTGGGTTAAGAAGTTTCTGGGGGGTGGACGTGTTGCTGGAAGTCAATGCTATCTGATCCCTGAGGAATATTCTGGAATAGTGCCTCCTGAGTGGAGATGGAATTGCCCACAGGATGGGGAGGGCAGTATTTGCAGCAGAGATTATGTCACGCGAACATGGCATGACAGAAGGGGGCTGAACAGAAGGTTGGGCACAAAGGAGGCTGTGAAGGCCAATGGAAGGGTCTGAAGGGCTGTTTGAAGATCGTTTCTTGTGAAGTACAGCCCTTGGCAGCTAAAATCAAAAAGTTCACTCCAACAAAGCCAGAATTATAGAATTCAGGAGACAATCTCCTTTCTCAACCTAAGGCTTTCTGCCCTGTCAACCTAAGACTTTCACCATACAATAAGAGGGTGGGAGAAGTTACCAGGTGATGGAGAGCAGTTCAAGGTGACTCATAGCGGAAGATATTGCAGCCAATAAATGGCATCAACCACCACTTGTTCTCTACAGGAGTGAGCATATATAAGACTTTCCCAATTAACTGAATTTAAAAACCAACAAGGACCTACCGTATTGCATGAGGAACTGTAGTCAATATTCTGCAATAACCTATAATGGAAGACGACGTAAAGAAAAAAAGAATATGCATATTTATGGTGGTGGTTTTCTCTGGGTTTCCCTGATAGCTCAGTTGGTAAAAAATTCACCTCAATGTAGGAGACTCTGGTTCAATTTTTTGGGTCAGGAAGACCTGCTGGAGAAGGGATAGGTTACCCACTCCAGTATTCTGACCTGGAGAATTCCATGGACTGGATAGTCCACAGGGTCACAAAGAGTTGGACATGATTGAGTGACTTTCACTTTCACTTTCACAGTGGTGGTTTAGTCAATAAGTTGTATCCAACTCTGACTCCATGGACTGTAGCCCACCAAGCTCCTCTGTCCATGGGATTCTCCAGGCAAGAATACTGGATTGGGTTGTCCTCCAGGGGATCTTCCTAACCCAGGGACTGAACCCTTGTCTCCTGCACTGCAAGCAATGTCCTGCTTTGCAGGTGGATTCTTTACCAGCTGAGCCACCAGGGAAGCCCCTGCGTGTGTGTGTGTATATATATATAACTGAGTGCTTCCCAGGTAGCACTAGTGGTAAGGAACCCGCCTGTCAATGCAGGAGAATTAAGAGATATGGGTTCAATCCCTGGGTGGGGAAGATCCCCTGGAGGAGGGCATGGCAACCCACTTCAGCGTTCTTTCCTGGAGAATCCCACGGACAGAGGAGTCTGTTGGGCTACAGCCTATGGGGGTCCCAAAGAGTCGGACACGATTGAAGCAATTTAGCACACACGTGTATAACTGAGTCACTATACCATGCACCTGAAACTGGCACAACTTTACAAATCAACTGCATTTCAATAAAAATCTAGACAATGATTAGGCAGATACTGTGGAAGAGAGCGGAGGCAGGGCAGCAAGGACCATATCCCATGCGATGCTAAACCTTCCTCTGCTCTGGCTCTGTATCAAGGGGATTGTTTGCCCAGGACACTTGTCATGTTTCAATGCAATGTGCGTGCTAAGTCACTTCAGTCATGCCCCACTCTCTGTGACCCCATGAACTGTGGCCTGCCAGATTCTTCTGTCCGTGGGATTCTCCAGGCAAGAATACTTGAGTGTGTTGTCATTTCCTCCTCCAACGGGCTCTTCCAAGTCCAGGATCAAACCCAGGTCTCCTGCATTGGCAGGTGGATTCTTTACGAGGGCCACCTAGAGTCATCTAAAATTTGTCGTGAGGGTGTGGGTGTGGGGGTTGGTATTCTTCCCTCCAGAGTGATTTTTGGCAGCCTACTGCAAGAATTTAATAACAGTTCTCTACCTTTCCAAAGCCACAGGCCTGATCTCCTGTCCAAATCAGCCTGTCCTGGTTCAAAAACCCAGTTCCCCATGAGTGCAGGTCAGTAGCACTGCCCACTGCCCAGCCTGGCTGTCACACGATGCCCCAGCCCTCAGCTACTTCTCTGCTCCACATTTGAGGGTCACCCCTCTCCCTCATGGGCTACATGGCACATATCTTTTCAAGAATTTGTCTGTGTTTGTAAGACAAGATTTGCAGCTAGTTACCAGAATCATAACACTACTGTTTAACTTTAATTAATTGAGAAAGTGTTGTCAATACATTTTAATGTAATTTCTGTTTTGTTTCTGTGTGAGAGCATTAATGCTGTCATCTTATGCATTTTTCTCTCACAGCCCTTAATATAACGTAAGTAGCCACATTTCACAGGGGCTACTTGCTGACTGAAATTCTGTCAGGAAAACTTCCGCTGTCACTGATTTGGTCTGAGCTTTTAAATTGCCTTCAAATGCAAAACAAACATGATCTGTTTTTGGTAAATAGCACTGGCTTTGGGATGTGTAGTACTAACAGTTAAAACATCAAAAAAGTTTTGACAATCAAAGAAGGTTTTGATTCTGTACACCTGTGTTCTAATTCAGAAACAGCCCTGCAACCCAACAACCCTTCCTACAAGTGGAAGAAGGGAAAAGAGAAAAGGGAAGAGGTAAGACATCAGTATCAGGAGGGCCAAGAGGAGCCACTCCACGTTCAAGGTCAGGAGGGGCAGAGGTGAGGAGATACCCCTCGTCCAAGGTAAGAGAAACCCAAGTAAGACGGTAGGTGTTGCAAGAAGGCATCAGAGGGCAGACACATTGAAACCATAATCAAAGAAAACTAGTCAATCTAATCACACGGACCACAGCCTGGTCTAACTCAATGAAACTAAGCCATGCCCTGTGGGGCCACCCAAGACAGGTGGGTCATGGTGGAGAGGTCTGACAGAATGTGGTCCACTGGAGAAGGGAATGGCAAACCACTTCACTATTCTTGTCTTGAGAACACCATGAACAGTAGGAAAAGGCAAAATGATAGGATACTGAAAGAGGAACTCCCCAGGTCAGTAGGTGCCCAATATGCTACTGGAGATCAGTGGAGAAATAACTCTAGAAAGAATGAAGGGATGGAGCCAAAGCAAAAACAATACCCAGCTGTGGATGTGACTGGTGATAGAAGCAAGTTCCAATGCTGTAAAGAGCAATATTGCATAGGAACCTGGAATGTCAGGTCCATGAATCAAGGCAAATTGGAAGTGGTCAAACAGGAGATGGCAAGACTGAACATCAACATTCTAGGAATCAGAGAACTAAAATGGACTGGAATGGATGAATTTAACTCAGATGACCATTATATCTACTACTGTGGGCTGGAATCCCTTAGAAGAAATGGAGTAGCCATCATGGTGAACAAAAGAGTCTGAAACGCAGTACTTGGATGCAGTCTCAAAAATGACAGAATGATCTCTGTTCGTTTCCAAGGCAAACCATTCAATATCACAGTAATCCAAGTCTATGCCCTGACCAGTAATGCTGAAGAAGCTGAAGTTGAATGGTTCTATGAAGACCTACAAGACCTTTTAGAACTAACACCCAAAAAAGATGTCCTTTTCATTATAGGGAACTGGAATGCAAAAGTAGGAAGTCAAGAAACACCTGAGGTAACAGGCAAATTTGGCCTTGGAATACGGAAGGAAGCAGGGAAAAGGCTAATAGAGTTTTGCCAAGAGATCACACTGGTCATAGCAAACACCCTCTTCCAACAACACAGGAGAAGACTCTACACATGGACATAACCAGATGGTCAACACCGAAATCAGATTGATTATATTCTTTGCAGCCAAAGATGGAGAAGCTCTATACAGTCAGAAAAACAAGACCAGGAGCTGACTGTGGCTCAGATCATGAACTCCTTATTGCCAAATCCAGACTTAAATTGAAGAAAGTAGGGAAACCACTACACCATTCAGGTATGACCTAAATCAAATCCCTTATGATTATACAGTGGAAGTGAGAAATAGATTTAAGGGCCTAGAACTGATAGATAGAGTGCCTGATGAACTATGGACAGAGGTTTGTGACACTGTACAGGGGACAGGGATCAAGACCATCCCCATGGAAAAGAAATGCAAAAAAGCAAAATGGCTCTCTGGGGAGGACTTACAAATTGCTGTGAAAAGAAGAGAAGCGAAAAGCAAAGGAGAAAAGGAAAGCTATAAGCATCTGAATACAGAGTTCCAAAGAACAGCAAGGAGAGATAAGAAAGCCTTCCTCAGCAATCAGTGCAAAGAAATAGAGGAAAACAACAGAATGGTAAAGACTAGAGATCTCTTCAAGAAAATTAGAGATACCGAGGGAACATTTCATGCAAAGATGGGCTCAATAACGGACAGAAGTGGTATGGACCTCACTGAAAGAGAAGATATTAAGAAGAGGTGGAAAGAATACACAGAAGAACTGGACAAAAAAGATCTTCATGACCAAGATAATCACAATGGTGTGATCAATCGCCTAGAGCCAGACATCCTGGAATGTGAAGTCAAGTGGACCTTAGAAAGCATCACTATGAACAAAGCTAGTGGAAGTGATGGAATTCCAGTTGAGCTATTTTAAATCCTGGAAGATGATGCTGTGAAAGTGCTGCACTCAATATGCCAGCAGATTTGGAAAACTCAGCAGTGGCCACAGGACTAGAAAAGGTCAGGTTTCATTCCAATCCCAAAGAAAGGCAATGCCAAAGAATGCTCAAACTACCACATAATTGCACTCATCTCACACGCTAGTAAAGTAATGCTCAAAATTTTCCAAGCCAGGCTTCAGCAATATGTGAATCGTGAATTTCCACATGTTCAGGCTGGTTTTAGAAAAGGCAGAGGAACCAGAGATCAAATGGCCAACATCCGCTGGATCATGGAAAAAGCAAGAGAGTTCCAGAAAAACATCTATTTCTGCTTTATTGACTATGCCAAAGCCTTTGACTGTGTGGATCACAATAAACTGTGGAAAATTCTGAAGGAGATGGAAATACCAGACCACCTGACCTGCCTCTTGAGAAACCTATATGCAGGTCAGGAAGCAACAGTTAAAACTGGACATGGAACAACAGACTGGTTCCAAATAGGAAAAGGAGTACGTCAAGGCTTATATTGTCACCCTGCTTATTTAACTTATATGCAGAGTATATCATGAGAAATGCTGGGCTGGAAGAAGCATAAGCTGAAATCAAGATTGCCGAGAGAAATATCAATAACCTCAGATATGCAGATGACATCACCCTTATGGCAGAAAGCGAAGAGGAACTAAAAGGCCTCTTGATGAAAGTGAAAGTGGAGAGTGAAAAAGTTGGCTTAAAGCTCAACGTTCAGAAAACGAAGATCATGGCATCTGGTCCCATCACTTCATGGCAAATAGATGGGGAAACAGTGGAAACAGTGTCAGACCTTTATTTTTCTTTGGGCTCTAAAATCACTGCAGATGGTGATTGCAGGCATGAAATTTAAAAAATGCTTACTCCTTGGAAGGAAAGTTATGACCAACTTAGATAACATATTTAAAAGCAGAAACATTACTTTGCCAACAAAGGTCCATCTTTTCAAGGCTATGGTTTATCCTGTGGTCATGTATGGATGTGAGAGTTGGACTGTGAAGAAAGCTGAGCTTTGAAGAATTGATGCTTTTGAACTGTGGTGTTGGAGAAGACTCTTGAGAGTCCCTTGGACTGCAAGGAGATCCAACCAGTCCGTTCTAAAGGAGATCAGCCCTGGGTGTCTTTGGAAGGAATGATGCTAAAGCTGAAACTCCAGTACTTTGGCCACCTCATGCGAAGAGTTGACTCATTGGAAAAGACTGATGCTGGGAGGGATTGAGGGCAGGAGGAGGAGACGACAGAGGATGAGATGGCTGGATGGCATCACTGACTCGATGGATGTGAGTTTGCGTGAACTCTGGGAGTTGGTGTTGGACAGGGAGGCCTGGTGTGCTGCAGTTCATGGGGTCACAGAGAGTCGGACATGACTGAGCAACTGAACTAGACGGAACTGAAGACATCAATATAACATTATTCATGGGGATGTGTTTGGTTTCTAAAACGCATTCAACCCTCCAAAGAGTAACTCAGATCAAGGATACGTGAGTGTGTTGCCAATCTTTTCTCTGGGGGATCTTCTGGGCCCAGGGATTAAAACTGAATCTCTTGCATCTCTTGCATTGGCAGGTGGATTCTTTATCACCGAACCATCTGGAAAGCCAATATACATCAAAATATATGGTTAATGTCTCTATATATTATACATGAAAGCTTGCACACGTATGTTTTCTATAGCTGTAATGCACACACACCTCTTGCCATGCCAGTGATGTGGTTTCAGTGTGGCTAATAAATTTGTAGTTGTGTGATTTTCATGACATTTGATATGTGAAGTTTATATTACATTTTCAGAGTATTATGTGTGGAGAGATTTAGGAATCATGCTCATCTAGCTTCCAATATTCTCCACACCAAAAAAACCCCACAAATGTTACAGATGTAATTAAAAGACTCACCTAGTTTAACAACCTTTGATAACCGATCATGTGGGGCTTAAACCATGTCTGCCCTCTGGGGACGATGTGGTTCTTCCAGTGAGTCTTCACATGCTGATGGAGAGCAGGTGGAGGGTGCGATTATTGCCCTGGTTCTCCAGACCTGAGCTTGGATACTGTGCAGCTTTTACCTCGGGGTGGGGTGGGGGGAGGTGGTCTCCTCACTCCACAGACTGGCTTTGTCCAAAGAGATGTTGGCAGAAGTGACACAAGTTGAAGCTTGAGATGCGCTGCCATTGCCCTGACAGTGCACGCCTGCTGGCCCCTGGTCCTGTAGGTCCCTGGAGGCGGAGACACAGAAGCCTCCTGACCAAGCCTGCAGCTCAGAGCCGGGCCCTGACGGCTCATCCCCAGACACACGGACACAGTAAACACTTACCATTTTAAGCCATAGGATTGGGAGCTTGTTTACTGTCGGTAATATTGGGTCAATACTAAAACTGGATAAGAAATTATTAATTACAAAACAGAGTCACAGATGTAGAAAACAAACTTGTTACAAAAAGGTAAGGCCGGGAGTGGGGGGAGGAATTAGTACATGGATTGGCATTGACATGTACATGCTACTATGTACAAAACAGATGACCAATAAGGATCTACTGTAGAGCTCAGGGAACTCTGCTCAGTGCTCTGTAATGACCTATATGGGAAAAGAATCTAAAAAAAGAGTGGACATATTTATACATGTATATATATATATATAACTGATTCGCTTTCACTTTACTGTACAGTAGAAACTAACACAGCACTGTAAATCAACTATATTCCAATAAAATGTTTTAAAGATATGCCTAATAATTTTGAGTTAGATAGTCTATTGAATTTAAGGCATAGCATGTTTTATATTGATTTTTCAAGAAGTTGATTTTTATGATATCTTTTCATTATTCAATTATTATAGGACATTTGATTTCCTTCTATTTAAGTAACTGTTCAAGCCGCTTGATTATCTGTGTCAACAAACATTAGGTTTTTAAGTTTCAGTGGTATGTTGTTGTTTAGTCACTAAGTCGTGTCCAACTCTTTGCCACCCCATGTACTGCAGCCCACCAGGCTCCTCTGTCCGTGTAATTCTCCAGGCAAGAATACTGGAATGGGCTGCCGTGCCCTCCTCCAGGGGATCTTCCTGACCCAGGGACAGAACCTACACTGATCATATCCCCTGCCTTGCCAGGTGGGTTCCTTACCACTAGAGCCACCTGGGAAGCCTGGAATACTTCATAAAGCTTCTCAAAAACTAACAAGCTAGTAAGAAATTATAAGACCAAAATCTAAGGGAAAGATCTCTGATCTTTAAGATCAACATTCAAAACTGCTTTTGCCTAGACCAAATTTATTAATATTAATCCAAAAGGAAGTCTGGAACTTTAAAGGGGCATCCATATGGTTGAAAGAAAACCCATACCCCACACCACACGCATAAAATCACTTCATGCACATCAAAGACCAAATGGATCCATCAAAAACCTGAAATTCATATTGGAGCATATCTTTATGACACAGATAATCAAGGGACTTGAACAATTACTTAAATAGAGGGAAATTGGATGGTAAATAAAGATATAAAAATGTCCCCCATCTCATCAGAACCTGGAGATGTGCCTTGAATCCACATGAGACACCATCCCAGAGTCACGAGTTTGTTTAAAGTTAAGGAGCCTGACCACACAAAATTGTAAATTTCTATCCAAACATTAGTTACTCTTATGATCTAATATGTTTGTAATTCATTTAATTAAATATATTCCAAATCATTTAAAAACACTTCTATAATAATTTCCAAAGAAATCTCTAAGGTTATCATTTACACATTTCAATATTTCCAGTATGTTTCTCAGCCCAATATTGTCTAGTCCTGAAATGTTCCTGCAAGCACACCTCAAAGAACAGAAATCAACAGAGCCCCAGCCAACATTCTGAGTTCAAAGGTGACCCGTGTATTTCCCCAGACCCAGCAGGAGATGGGGACAATTCCAGCACTCTCCTCCCATGCTGCTGTCCTGAGAGGACTCTGGATTCTGACGTTCACTGTGCAGATTCCAAACCTGGGTATGATCAGGACCAACTCTGTTCCACTCGGCTTCCTGGAAAGAGGCTAAACCTTGGAAAGGTCCTCTTTTGAGTCATTTCAACAGTTGGAATGAAATTAAATTAATTGAAACAGCTGTATGTATCCATATCTAAAATAAACACCTGGTAGTTATGACTTTGAAAGTTATGACCCAAAACAATCTGAATAGCATGTCTTACTGTTGCCCCAGGGTTTTTCAAAGGCTTCCCAGGTGGCACTAGTGGCAAAGAATGCACCTGCCAAGGCAGGAGATGTAAGAGACATGGGCTCTTCATCGCCTGACACGTGGTTTTACCCACTCCCCTTCCACATTGCTTCCATAAGGATCAGATTTATTGGCAGGCTTTTTCCTCTGGAAGTATGTATGCAGAAATATGATAGTAATTTAAATACAGCCAACTAATAGATAGCATGAAATGCAATTCATACAAACACTGAAATGTATATTATTGTATATATTGGAAGTAAAATTTAAGTAATAACCCCAAGAATGAGATGGCTAAAACCTAATAAGGCACTTTCATTGGCTCTCTATATGTTCTGCTGATCTGTTTTCCCACTGAAATTTTTTTGAAGGGAAATGATATTCTAAAACACTAAAGCTTGCACTGTTTTGGGCAATTTACATGCTGGCACACCTACTATTTATAGCTTTTAAAATTATAAAATTATAAAAGCAAAAAAAAAAACAAAAACACAACAACACTGCTGTTTATACCGCCCTGGTGTAAATTTCTAGTTTTCTGAAAAATATCAACATATATTTCATTTACTCTCTCTTTGCCCTGAGCTTTCAATTGCCTTGAGCATGCAATCCACTTTCTAAGGAACTGCTCCAAAACCCCAAAGTCTTCCCTGACTTGATGAGTGAGAAATGCACATCCATCTTTTTTGAAACAAATTTTTATATCATCATTAATTTCCCCACATTGTGCAGCTTTTACTTGTAATTTCTACCTCTTGATTAAAAATAAAATCAGGCAGGCAGGGCAGTGGCTGTCATCCAGCCTCATGTTGACAGTAGAGAAATATTGACAAAATATTCTTTTTCAGGGTGTGAATTTTCCACTTTAGAGCATTATAAGAATAATGCTTGCAGCATAATTGAGACTTCACTTTTTATTACAGGCCTCACAGCAGGTGACCACAGCAAAGGATGTGTTGCCTATGAAAATCTTTATTTATATGAAAATGATACAATCATTAAAATGCAGGTGGAACATTGTTATCATTCAACACATCAGATTTTAATATAGTGAAAAATCACCTTTAACTTTTCTGCGAATTATGACCTAGAGGGACCCTTCACATAATGATTGTGCTGTTTCTGTCAAAGTCACAGTCAATTCTGATACATTGTAGAAATTGAAATTAGATCCAGAATGAACTTGTGAAGGGTTGAAAGATGATTGGAGGTGTGAAATGAAAATATCTCCTGCCATATCAATAAACAAGAAATATCACAGCCATCAGCGATTCCTGGCCTCCAAATGTGAATGAGCGCTCCCCAAACTGTGACCCAGAGAATTCTGCCACTCCCTCCATGGTGACCACTAAGGAGCTCGGGGAATGCGAGAGGCAGCCACCTGTCACTCCTCAAGGCAAACAAGGAAACAGGATTGGCCCCAGATAGCTGAGGTGCACGTGAAAGGAATGAATTCAGTGAGCTTGCATATTCTATACACAGAATGTGAAATTCCTTAACTTGATATCTCATCTAAGATATTCAGACCGCCTGCTACCTTTGTTGCAAACTTGTATATAGTCTGACTCCACCTCTTGCCTCCTTGGAGCAGTTTTCTCAGGGCGACTGAGATGCTGTCTCCTGGGCTCCAAGTCCCACCAAATAAACCCTCCCACCAAATAAAATAATTCTCTATTTTCAGGTTGTGACTAATTTTTAGTCTACAGAGGTTGAGATTGCATCCCATTGGCAAGTTTATCCTCCAGGAAAGAGCAACATGCTGAGTGTCCTTATCCTTGCTTTGCTAAGCTTTCTGGGAGGGTTGAAGGTTAAACCTGGGTCTGAAGGTAGGGTCTAAATGTACATGAACATTGGAAAAAAGAGAAAATGAATTGAGATGGCTAAGCTGGAGGAAACAGATGCCAGCACATACCTTAGACGACAAGCCTGAAGCTGTTGCTACTTCCCAGTATCAGAACAAAGCCACATGCAGCTGTAATGGCCATGTCTGGGGTTGCAGGACATCATAGATAGCTGCTTGTGGGGGGGGGCGGGTTGTGACTGGGGCTGCATCTCATAGCAGAGGGCTCAGCCAGACCACACAACGTGGAGGGCAGGGTCCCCCCTGCCGGACAACCTTGGCGCTAGAAGCCACCCTGGGCTTGGTTGGCTCACGGTTCTCAAGGGAAAGGCTGAGGTCCTGGGTATCTGACTTGTTAGGGTGCAAGGAGCCACGTTTAGATGTAGACGTTGCAAAGGAGAATAAACCAGAGCCGCTGGCTCCTGGGGCCCTGCAGCCACATCAACAGGGGCAGCACAGACAGCGTGCTGCCGTCTCCAGGATGTGAGTGCTTTCTGTCCTTGAATACGGAGCTCTGTCACTACGTGAACTACTGTCGGCTTCCAGCTCCAAGATCCCTTGGAGAAGGGAATGGTGACCCACTGCAGTATTCTTGCCTGGACAATCCCATAGACTGAGGAGCCTGGTGAGCTACACAGTCCACGGGGTTGCAAAAGTTGGACACTACTGAGCGACTAACACTTTCATATCTAATATGTGTTCAAATAATCTCATTCAGTTATCTGCAGTTATGTAGATACAGAAAGAAAATGGTTTACATGCAGATTGTACATGATTTTAGCAATTTCAGATTTATAATCTTACCCCCAAAATTAGTGTTTTTCAACTGCCTTGTGTACGTGTGAGTGAAAGTTGCTGAGTTGTGTCTGATTCTTTGCAACCCCATAGACTATATAGTCCATGGAATTCTCTAGGCCAGAATACTGGAGTGGGTAGCCTTTCCGTTCTCCAAGGTTTCTTCCCAACCTAGGGATCGAACCCAGGTCTCCCACACTGCAGGTAGATTCTTTACCAGCTGAGCCACAAGGAATGCCTTGTGTACATGTGATTGACATAAATTTATTATACTATAGAATTCCAATCCAACAGGTGGCATTTCAGATATTTGTCAAATAAACTAGCCAGCTTCAGAGTAAAAGTAGACCAAGTCAAAAGTTATAGTTCTATATTGCCATAAATACAGTATAAATCCATGGGAAAAAAGTTATTCTATGGAGGGCTGAATAGGAGGGGGATTATAAGAAGGAAACTGTCATTCCGTTTACCTCTTAGCTCTGCTATAAGCCTGAGCTTGGAACTTCAATTGCTCAAGTTTGAGAATAGCTCTTCATTTGCTACTCATAGTTTTGCAAGTAGCTGAACCTCAGCTTTAGTGTCAGTAAAGAGAGGATGATAGAACTCAGAGGAGTGCATGGCATTTAGAAACAGCAGCAGATGTAGCTATTATTACTATTACAATAATAACAATAGCCATTCATCAACATCATGATGGTTGCCTTCCTGTGTCCAGGCAGCTGTGATGTGAAAATGCCTCATGTTGAGGAACTTCATAAGAACGTGGCCACTTCCTGGTAACCTACGCCTTGACAAATGATTCTTGTACATCAGAAAGTAAGACTGTTTCTTCCAAAGGTGAATAAATTCAGGTGTGTTGGTCCAACACAGGCACTGAGTGCAATGCTAAAGAGAATAAACACACATCTAAAAGGCAATAAACTTTCACAAGTCACTGAATTTAAACGTCAGTTAAATTACTTCACAGTGTACCTTGTACCAAAAGACATGCTGCTTAAAAGATAATTAAAAGTCTGTAATGTGGATGAAGCCGCATCTCCTTCTCTAAGTAATTTAAACTGTATTAACTTGGATCACAGCAGGAAGCACAGAGACAAACTCGGTGTGCTCTTATGCTCTTGGAGGCCTGCGAGCCTGCTGTGGCTTGTTTCTGATGTCAGGGTGTGTGTGTGTGTGTGTGTGTGTGTGTGTGTGTGTGTGTATCTCCTTCAGGGTGGCACTCTGTTCTCTAGCAGGCACTGTGCGCAGGTAAGCATATGGCATCTGTGTTCTCATATCAAGGCCACACAGAATCCCTGTGATGGGAGCGTCCTACGCAGCTGGCCTTGCTAGGTGCCTCTGTGATGAAATGTGACCTGAGCTATGGGAGGCATTTCTGAAGAAAAGGTTGGGACTGTTCAGCCTTGTAAGTGCCCCTGGGCGATCACCTGGGAAATGCCCTTCTTAGTGGAGTTGTTTCTATAGACAAGGGAAACAGTGTGAAAGACAAACCCTACTATTTACTGAAAGCTGTTCAGCAAAGACTTTAGGGGCAGGGGGATGACAGTGACTCTTTCAATTTGTTTTCTTCTAGAAGCTATTGGCTTACAAACGGCTAAGAAAAGGAAGAAGAAATGACCATGTACATGATTTTCCTACCTGCTTACACTTAGGATAGTTGCCTGACCCACGTGTTCTGAGTAAGGAACTGGTGGTGTTCGATGGGCAGTCTTTAGCATACAGGGTTCCTTTTCCCCTTAGCTGAACCACAGACATCATTACGTTTAGTGGGCTTCCTAGGTGGCACAGTGCCAGTGCAGGAGATGCAAGAGATGTGGGTTCGATTCCTGGGCCGGGAAGATACCCTGAAGAAGGAAATGGCAACCCACTCCAGGATTCTTGCCTAGGGAATCCCATGGGCAGAGGAGTCTGGTGGGCTACAGTCAGTGGGGTCACCAAGAGTTGGACACAACTGTACACACACAGAGTGGCCAGAGACTCTGATAAGAGCTGTGACACTTTTATCAGAAAGAGGCATGTATATGCTCCCATTCAACTTACATGGCTCATAGGAGCCCCCGTGTTCTAACATTTCAAGGACCCACCTGATGCCTGTGTGTGTAGCACGTAACATGCGTAGCCCCCTCCAGTGTAGATCTGCCTTTGTTCATTGTAACGAAAGCTAACCAAATTAGGAGTCATACTGACATTCACGTGACAGTCTGCATATTAAAGGTAAATGTTGATTAGAATGGAAGGTAGGTTAAGTGTAACTTCAGGGAACTAAATAATCAGACTTGACCAGCTGTTCTCTTGATGCTGAAATCAGGTACTTTGTGGCGATCCCTGTCAGAGTAAGCCTGAGAAGCACATTCTGAGCTTTCACAAAGGATACAGTTTCCCATTGCATCTTAGCAGTAAAGGGGACCAGACTGTGCTAGCCCAAATCATGCCAGGATGGCAATGGCAATGAGAGGTGAGGGTGAGGGCAAGTGAGCAACAGTGACAGAGGGGAACCCTGCTCAGTTGTGTCCATGGGATTTTCTAGGCAAGAATACTGGAATGGGTTGCCTTTTTCTTCTCCATGGGATCTTCAAGACCCAGAGATCAAACCCATTTCTCTTTCTTCTACCTAAAAGCAGAGCATAAATTCCTCTTTGTGAAGGGGTCCTTCTCTACAGCAGAAGAACAGAATAACTCTTATACGAGGACACTGTCTCTGGACTCGTTGCTGACTTGAGTCTATAAGCAAACTTCCCGAAATAACTCTTATCTTCTATTAGCTATCCTCAAGAATTTCCTCCCATGATTCACCATCCCTCCATGCCACACCCCTCTTCCTCCTCCAGGCAGTCTCCATGATGTATGGTCCTTTGTTAAGAGGGAGTATCAGCTGCCAAAGGGCTTCTTTGGGGGGCTACTCCTTTTCTGTGGAGCCACTCACACAGACGTAGAATAAACCTTTTTGCTGTGAATCTGTCTTTTGCCAGTTTAAATAGCAGGCTCAGTCACTGAACCTAAGGAAGTTGAGAAGACTTGTTTTTCTTTCTCTACAGTAGCTAGATACAGTCCTTTCCTAGAAATATGAGACGATTAACAACACCGCATCTCTCCCTTCTGCCAGCTTGCCCCCTTTCCTGGTGCTTTCTCCCCTTTAAAAGTTAGCACAGACAGAATGCATTGATTTTATCTGTCTATCTCGTGGCCAATAGTGTAACCCCACATCCATTCATCGAGTCAATTCACAGAAGACAGGTTGTTGTAGTCTTTCTTAGTTTCCTCATGTTTGAAGATTCCTGCTTCATTTAAAAAATGTTCAGTAATGATTAATTCAGCCAAGCTTTTGATGGTTTTGCAGACAAAATCATGCTGGCTAAGGTCAGATGGTGGAAAATTCTGTAAATTAGTGTATCACCAGTTGACTTGCCTCTGGATTTAAATTAATAATTTGGGCAAAGTCATAAATTAAGTTTAAAATCCTAAATTTATTTTCCTAGTAGGGGTTATGTTAGATGTTTGTGTTTCCTCCCCTCCCTGGAGTTCAAATAAACTAACAGCTAAGGATCTGGATGAACCGTTTTGCCTGATTTAGCACCATGATTTCTCGCCAGCACCACATGGGCTTCTGCAAGCCTTTTCTCTGTCCTCTCACATCAAGAACTTGAAGGGTCTGAGCGTCTGCCCTCCCTGAAGCTAAGTGAGCCTGTGCACTTGAAGAATGCTGGCCAAAGATTCAAGACTGGAGCCAGAAACCAGGGGCCTTTTACCCAGGACACAGCAAACAGAAGGAGCCTTGGGTTCACATCCATTTCTCTTGTCCTTCCGCCCACAGGGATGCTACAGGTGGTGGGGCTGCTGCACACACTTTACACGGGTCAGGTCTGTGTTATAGTGGAGAAACTCACGCGATCCCTAGTTCATAAAGTGGCTGCAAGCAAACCCGCTCAACTTCTGCCTCCTCAGGGGGACACTGTCTTGATTATCCTGGTCAGGAAATATCTTCCTTCCACTGTGCCCCTCTGCATTCCATGGACATTTGCTGTGCAGACATCCTTGAAAAACTGAGGCAGGACAGAAGCTGTCACCAGATACGTAGCACCTCTACAGAGAAACCCCCCATCCCAACACCTACTTCCCTTCCTCGTAGTGGGGATGAAAGACACTTGCCTTTTAAATCAAAGGTGGGTGTGGGTAAGGAAGAAAGAATCACAATAATTCTTATAAAAATGTTCATTTTCTACCATCACTATGTTACTATGTTATAATTTTTAAACATACAAATTCTTACTCATGAATATTTCTATGTCACTTCTGATCCAAAGGGACTTCTATTCTAAATGATTTTGAATTTAACATGACAGCCTAGAGCAGACACTTATGCCCATTTTTTCTATTCCAAACCATTACTTATTTGTTGCATAAAAATTCAGAAATAAAATATGTGTATAAACATATATTTGTCTCCAAAACTGGGGTAGTATTAACTAGGCTTTAGATGGAAAGTAACTCTAATTATTGGTATGAGACATAGTGTCTCTCTTCTCTGTGGATGAATTCCAGGGTTTTCTACTAATTCTTGAAAAATATTTGCTTTTCTCTAGGTAGAATGCATGGAGGCAAAATAGCAAATGTTTAAGACTCTATACAAAATTTCTACCCATGAGGCCAAGGGTCCTGAGGAGGAGACGGGAGTAGGGGGCTCACTTTGCAACATGGATTTGATTAGCTATGTTATTTTATTTATTGGATCCTTGATTTGAGGGGACTTCCTAATAATGAAATATAGCATTACTAAAGTCTTAATTTCTTTCTGTAACTGGAGTAATTGCCATTGATCCATTTATTTTTCCTTGAATTCCTTTCTATTCACACCTTCCTGGCTATGTTTTGTGGCTGGGTGGGAAATGGTGGGGGGTGTATCAAGGCAGTGTGATGCTCTCTCACCTGCACTGTCCTTCACTGGGAACCCAGGGCTGGTCCCGCTCCCTGTGGTCACTACAGACAGGTCTCTCCTCCACTGCTGCTGATTCTACACTCAGAGAAGTGCCCAGCATTATTAGTTACCTATTTTTATATAGAACAGGGAAATACTCAATACTCTATAAAGACCTGTATGGGAAAATAATCTAAATAAAAGGGGATATATGTATATGCATAACTGATTCACTTTCAGAGAAGCCTCAGCAAGAGAAGCCCCAAAGAACGTTCAAACTACTGCACAACTGCACTCATCTCACACGCTAGCAAAGTAATGCTCAAAATTCTCCAAGCCAGGCTTCAGCAATACGTGAACCGTGAACTCCCTGATGTTCAAGCTGGTTTTAGAAAAGGCAGAGGAACCAGAGATCAAATGGCCAACATCTGCTGGATCATGGAAAAAGCAAGAGAGTTCCAGAAAAACATCTATTTCTGCTTTATTGACTATGCCAAAGCCTTTGACTGTGTGGATCACAACAAACTATGGAAAATCCGTAAAGAGATGGGAATACCAGACCACCTGACCTGCCTCCTGAGAAATCTGTATGCAGGTCAGGAAGCAACAGTTAGAACTGGACATGGAACAACAGACTGGTTCCAAATAGGAAAAGGAGTACGTCAGGCTGTATATTGTCACCCTGCTTATTTAACTTATATGCAGGGTACATCATGAGAAATGCTGGGCTGGAAGAAGCACAAGCTGGAATCAAGATTGCCAGAAGAAATATCAATAACCTCAGATATGCAGATGACACCACTCTTAAGGCACAAAGTGAAGAAGAACTAAAGAGTCTCTTATCAAAGTGAAAGAGGAGAGTGAAAAAGTTGGCTTAAAGCTCAACATTCAGAAAACTAAGATCATGGCATCTGATCCCATCACTTCATGGCAAACAGATGGGGAAACAGTGGAAATAGTGATAGATTTTATTTTTTTGGAGGGGCTCCAAAATCACTGCAGTTGGTAACTGCAGCCTTGAAATTAAAATACGCTTGCTCCTTGGAAGGGAAGTTATGACCAACCTAGACAGCATATTACAAAGCAGAGACATTACTTTGCCAACAAAGATCCATCTAGTCAAAGATATGGTTTTCCCAGTAGTCATGTATGGATGTGAGAGCTGGACTATAAGGAAAGCTGAGTGCCAAAGAATTGATGCTTTTGAACTGTGGTGTTGGAGAAGACTCTTGAGAGTCCCTTGGACTGCAAGGAGATCCAACCAGTCCATACTAAAGGAAATAAGTCCCGAATATTCATTGGAAGGACTGATGCTGAAGCTGAAACTCTAATACTTTGGCCACCTGATGTGAAGAACTGACTCATTTGAAAAGACCCTGATGCTGGGAAAGATTGAGGGCAGGAGGAAAAGGGGACGACAGAGGATGAGATGGTTTGATGGCATCACTGACTCAATAGACATGAGTTTGAGTAAACTCCGGGAGTTAGTGATGGAGGGAGGCTTGGTGTGCTGCAGTTCATGCTGTTGCAGAGTTTGACACGACTGAGTGATTGAACTGAACTGAACTGATTCACTTTACTCTACAGCAGAAACTAACAAAATTGTAAATCAACTATCTCCAATAAAAGTTAGAAAGAGAAAAGTGCTGGCAAGCGGTCTGCAAAGAGAAGTCACCCTGTATCATTTGCTAACTGGCTGCTAAACAAAGAGATGAAGGGACACAACGAGTGACTATCACAAAGAGCTGTTGTAGACTATTAGAATCTCACAAGAACCAGGGGCTGTTTAAATATAGTGGGGGTGCTGCTTATACAAGTCTTCCCAGGTGGCTCAGTGGTGAAGAATCCACCTGCCAATGCAGGACACTCAGGTTTGATCCCTGGGTCAGGAAAATCTTTTGGAGAAGGAAATGGCAACCCACTCCAGTATTCTTGTCTGGAAAATCTTGTGGACAGAGGAGCCTTGAGGGCTATAGTCCCTGAAGTTGCAAGAGCTGGACTCAACTTGACAGGAGCATGTACTATCCTTATAAAGACAAACCCTGATTATTAACATCTTTGAAACTTGAGATGGCAGAGTATGCTCTTAGCACAATTTGGGAAAACATCAGAAGGCACAGACAAATTTTGCTTCGTACACAGACATCATTGCTGGTTATGGAATCTTTGTCTTGCTTTTTTCAGTATTTTTCAATATAGAAGAGAAACTAGAAAGAGTAAGAAGAGAAGGATGAGGAGAGGAAGAAGAAGGAAAAAGCCACAACAGAATTATGAAAACACAGAAGAGAAGAAGCGACTGGGAGCAAAAGTAAAGGAGGAAAGACAAAAATAAAATAAGATTGAAATATAAACTTCTGGATATTACAGATGGTAAATAAACATCAGCCAGAAATCTTAGTACAACTTTGAGAAATCAAGACTCCTCTTGAACATGACAATCTGTACTCAGAGGGAGAGAAGTAAAAAATTTTTCAACTAATTAAGAGTGTTAATAAAAACATAGAGATATAAAAACTTATAGAACATGCAGTTGCTTGGCATGAAAATATTTCTCCGACTGAATTCATATACTGTAGTTTATATGTATAGTTTTTATAGAGAAACTATACTATTTAAATTACACACACACACTCTAAAATGAACTTTATTCCAAGATGATAACCACGTTTGGCCTTTATTCATAAGATTCTGCAGTGCTAGGGGATGGCCGGGCTGGGTCTGTGTTAGCTGAGAGGACCTAGCTCTACCAAACAACGTTTCTTTCCCTCTAACTAGCTTGTCCTTTTTTCCTGGTTGGAAAAAGTTCAAAAGAGGACGAAAGGGTTCAAGGGCTCTGGACACCCAGATCTGGCAGAAACACATCATCACTTCTGGAATTATTGATAACAGCAAATCCTGAAACGACACTGATTCAAGGGGTGGAGAAATAGATCCCAACTCTTCATGAAAACTGCAGAGTATCATTGCAAAGTATGGATACAGAGAGGCTATTGATTAAATCTGTGAATTCAGTCAATCCAATTGCTAGGTAAAGGTGGATGGATGTGCTTTATACATGGATGTGTTTCTGAACTGAAGATTGTCTGTGGTCTGTTGTGTAGACAGATTAGAACTCAGGCAACTCAGTCTGCCTACCTGCCAGAGGTTGGTTTCTTTATTTAAGAGATTATGACAGGGCAACAAATCAATGTGAAAAGACAGCAAGAGTTGTATACAATCCATAGTTATGGGAATCCATCACAAATTTATATTTTTATATGTTGTCCTTGGTATTGTGTTTGGTTCCAATCATTATGGTAAGTACATATGTATTTTAGAAAAGCAAAAAAAAGACTTTTTGTTTACTTGTCTTTTCTTTTAAACTGTCTGCTATGAAAACCTGAGTGAGTTTATGTTTGGAATGATCTTACTTAAAATAGATCTGAACTTTCCATGGAGGAACTGAGGAGAGAACTGAAAGACATTCTGTGCTCATCACCCAGAGAAACGTGGCTGGAAATGTGCTTTCACCTCACTCAAGTGGCATTTTGGGGGTGATTTGACTTTTTTTTGGTGTGTTCTAGCATTTACAGAACTCGTTTTTGGGGTACTGGGAGTAGACTTTGACAAGACAGATGGTTATCCTTGTGAATGGTTGAAAATTTAATATTACAAGAAGTGTGCAAAGTGACAACACATATTAAGAAGTGGAAAAAGCAAACAAACAAATATAAGCCCACAGAGAGAGTCTCAAGGACGTGAAATCAGGCTTCATCTCACATTGTAAACAGTGGGTCCTGGAGAGAAAAACAGCAAAGCAGCATTTATTAAATCACGTCCATGAGGTTCAGGGTCAGTGATATCCCCAGTGAGGCAGGGTGGTCAGGTAGCTTCCTCTCTTACATTCTCTGTCACTCACACACACACACACACACACACACACACACACACGACATATACTATGAACCATAAAACAAGCAACTACTTTAAACCAGTATTTATATTTCTTTGGCTCTCCCATCCACAAAATCATGCAAATAATAGGGAAGGTATTCATGAAACTCTTAATATAAATAATATAAAAATCCAGTCTATGTCCTAAAATAAAGATATGACCAATTATGTTACTTTCACATTATATGTAGCCTTTAAAAGTGAGGACAAAGATCTTATAACAACAGAATAAAATCTTACATATTTTATTACATATTAAAATCTTACAAACTGAGTATTAGTAACAATTGGAACTAAGCTGTGATACTTTAACAGGGGTTGAGATGATACATTGAAACATGTTTAGGAGAAAACACATTAAAATTGTGATGTAATTGGTAAGGATGTGCCAGGCTGTTTTCTTCATTCTTTCCTAGTTTTTCCATAGTCATTATACTTGCTGTTATAATAGTAGATGCATTTATAAATAAAAATAATTACATAACTATTCTTTATACAGAAGCAAAAATAACAAAAGCATAACAAATGCAGAGCAAAGAGAATTAGGGGAAGGTTGAAAATAAAATCTCTGCCTATGTTCTTACTTTTGTTTTCTCCAGACAATGAATAATTTTTATAATTTTAAACATGAATATCCATCTAGCTAATTAGCTGAAGATTGTAATTATGGAAGCATATGAAGTGAAATCTCTCTAAAAATAAATCCTTATTAAACCTTGAAAATACACCTTTGATAGTTTCAAAATAAATGAGCATATTTTTTTAAAAGCTATTGTTATTAAAAAAAAAGTAACCACAGTGTTAAAGCTCTTACTCCTGTAAATAACAAATATTTTGCAGTTCTGAAGAACAAAGACATCATTTTGTTTACTGTTGTACTCTTAGCAATTATCACAGAGTTTCCACTGTTCATGGGGTCGCAAAGAGTCGGACACGACTGAGCGACTGAACTGAACTGAACTGTTTATGGAACACCTGCTGTGTGCTGGACACTGTTTTTCAGGAAGGGGACTCGGAAGGCACCAAGGTTTTGCTTCCCTGCTGTCCAAGTTATAGTAGGAAAGAAGAATCAATATGAAAAAAAAAAACACTAATATGTTCCCAGAGCAGTACTTGTTATAGACCTTAAGACATCTTGATAGATGTTCAAAGAGACTGGGGGGAAAACTTGAACTGGCTGGTCAATGGAGGCCTCTTTGATCATGTGACCTCTGAGCCGAGACTTAATGGCAAAGAAGGAGCCAGACTTGTCAAGATCTGTGGCAGGGGGGTGGATGGGGGAGTTGTGGTTCAGGTTGGGCGGTGTATTTCAGGCAGGACTGAGCTTGGTCAATACGAGGACTTGGGATGAAGGTGACCAGGAGAAGAGAGTGGTTGATGAGAGCCACATCAGGCTGCCAAAGCAGGGTGTTGTCCCCAGGGCACTGGGAAACCCTGGGCGTGTCTGAGCATAGGTGTGACATGGAAGGATTCATGTCGTCAAAAATGCATTCCTGCTGCTGTGCAGAGAAGGAGTCCCAGGGAACAGCGGTCACCCTGAGATCAATGAGTGGACTATGGCCTTTGGATAGGTAAGAAATTACAGCACCTTGCTGCTGCTGCTGCTAAGCTGCTTCAGTCGTGTCCAACTCTGTGCGACCCCATAGACAGCAGCCCACCAGGCTCCCCCGTCCCTGGGATTCTCCAGGCAAGAACACTGGAGTGGGTTGCCATTCCCTTCTCCAATGCATGAAAGTGAAAAGTGAAAGTGAAGTCACTCAGTTGTGTCTGACTCCTACTGACCTTGAGCCAGAACAAAAAAGTTATCCTAGAGGAAGGGGGTGGGTTGGAAATATTTTAGGAACAAAAGCAAACGTCCTTGCTGATTGCTTGGACATGTGAGGGAGGGAAGACAAACACTGAGGCGTGGGTTGTTGACTGTGAGCTTTGAGTGTGGGGGTGAGGGGTGCATTTACTCCATAAAGACTGTGGTCAGAGAAACAGCTTTTCTGGGGTGATGACTCCGTGCTGATTCAGGCAGGTCACGTTTGAGATGTCTAGAAGCATTCAAGCAGAGATCTCAAATATGCAACTTGTATCTCTGTATATCTGGAGCTCAGTGGATGGATTTAAGAGTCAAGGTCATATAAATGATATTAAGAGTGGTGTCATTTGAGATGGATGAGATCACTTAAGCAGAGATGACAGAGTCAGAAGAGTCAAGACCCAAGAACTAAGTCACATGAATTTCCAAAGTGAAGGGGTTTGAGCATGAAGGTACCAGCAGGGAAGACCAAGGAAGAACAGCCACAAGTGTGAACAACTTCACAGCAGCTGCGGGTATTGAGTTTCAGGGATGTACTCACCAAGTGGGTGGAAGCATGCTCTGGAGTCTGGTAAGAGAGCTGAACACAGTGAAGGCAGAGTGGTGACTGATGGATTGGAAATAAAGCAAGCACTGGTGACTCTGACAGAGGCGTCTAATCAGATGGGTCCCAAAAGAAGGCAGTATAAGGAAAGGAGAAAGAAGAAAAGCTGTAAATGAGACTCTCTAGGTAACATTTCCAAGACATTTTTCTGCAAATGATTGGGCACCAGCTAGAGGTGTCAATGTCATATTTATTTATTCTTATCTACATATATAGACATATAGACACAGGCATGCACCATCATACACACACACTTTTTTTTTAAGGAAATTACTTGTATAAAGCGCAAGTGTGTGTGGGTACACGGTCATGTCCATCCCTGCAACTCCATGGACTATATAGCCAGGATCCTCCGCCCCGGGATCTCCCAGACTGGAATACTGGAGTGGGTTGCCATTTCCTTCTCTAGATCTTCCTGGCCCAGAGATTGAACCCATGTCTTCTGCATCTCTTGCGTTGCAGGCAGATCCTTCACCACTTGAGCCATCAGGGAAGCACAGTTATGCCTTTAGTGGTTCCCTTGTCAGTTTCTCCTGGGCCATCACGAGTCCCCCCCACCGCCACCCCCCTCCACTGCCCAGAGAGCAGGGCTTGCTCTCCATGTATGCATGCTTATTAGAAAGAATGTATGTCACTGGCCAGTGTAAAAAATTTGCCATTGTAAACAAGCTGAATCAGCAGGAGGCCCTTTAAAGATGGTTTTGTTTTTTTTGTTAGCAGTTAGGAACTTGCCACCATGGAGGACTTGATGACCTGTGGGTGATTTCCACAGCACTGAAAACCTGCCCTGCGATCTCTACATCCTTGTAACAGTTCTATTTACATGGATGCACTTCGAATAAAGCTGTCCCCTGCTTGATGTGAATGAACAAGAAAGTCCTCCCAGGCACTGTTTCTGTCTGTCCAAGAGGCGGGGAGGGGCATGCGTCATACCTGGAGCCCCAGCCACAGGCTATCTACCAAGGCTGCTCAGTAGCTTGCATTATTTCCATTTTGAAATGAAGTAGACTCAAAACAGTCTAGTATCTTACCCACATAGTCTAGTATCTTACCCACGTAGCAGAAAGTAGCATTCTTTTTGAGGCAAGTCAGACTGAACTTCCCGTTTTAAAAAGAAAGATAAAAAATGAAAAGCTCAGTGCTCAACCTACACTGTCTAAAATGAAATCTCCCTTCCAGGCAGTTCCAGTTAATGTCCTGAGTTTTTCTGACCTCTCTTGTGACACCATTCCCTCCCCATCCTGCTCCCCCAACACTGAAACAAAAACCACATTAAGCTAACCAATGGATCTTTGCACTTCAATTAATCTGAGGTGAGTGGAATTCTGAAGTTATTTGATACATTCACCTTTTTCCTGTAGCTGGAGACAGCTGAGCTCAACTATCACAGAGGGAAATGCACGTGAAGCTGTTAGCCAAGATCTGAGCAATGGAGACCCAGTTGAAATAAAAAGGTGTTTATTTGTTAGGACTAAAGCCCAGGAGACACAGATTCAAGAAGCATTTGAATTGTGTTCCCCTGACTTCAAAGTGGGGGAGGCTTATAAAGGAAAGAAAAAAAAAATTGCAAGGTTACTGTTGGTTCCATGAGTTTTTTCTCAAGAGTTATAATTGGGGCTGGTGAGGAGTAGGCTGCTTGTCAAACAAGGATGGTTGGGTCTGAAAGGCTTCACAGCAAGAGGTCACCTTGAGACAATAAGGCTGCAGCTGTCAGTTGCTGTTCCGAGTACATCTGGTGGTGTACTTACAGCTGGAGCAGTTCAGAGAATGTTCAAGTTCTCAGTGGAGGTAGGACCAAGGTTGAGCCCAAATCCTCCATGACCACCTGACTCCATGTTTGTATGTCTGATCTGATTGTTCCATCATAGTTTCAGTTTGTCATGGAAGTCCTCTAGACTTATTTGGTGATGACTCAGTAGCCTAGAACACCTTGGCCAAGTAAAGTAAGACCCCTTGAGGGAGGGGTCTTAAATGAAAAGGGGCAAAACAATGTACCCTCAGCAGCACTTCATTAGAAAACCCACAGAAGTAAATAAATAGGATCACTGTTCCAATTCAGAAATATTTGGTAATGGTTAGGTATTAATATTTAGCTGTACTTGAACACAATAAAGAAAATCAGCTTGAAATCATACTGGCCATGTTGAAACCATGAAGTGAGAAGGATTCAGATGTGAATATTGAATTCATGTAACCCTATCTTTCTAACAGGAGACACAAAGTGAAGCAAATAAGAAAAATATGTTAACCAAAACCAGAAACCCTAAATTTACCAATCCACTCTCGAAACTGAGATGTAGAAATCGCAACCAAGGGATAGTCCATAGATGATAATATAACCTATTTTTACAGAAATATATTAGGATATATGACGTTTTACACACATTTTTGCATATGGTAATTCAGTGAGGTTAGCAGACATTTTATGGAGTCAAAATGGCTCAACTCAGCCAGTGTCTGAGTTTCACATACAATGACTGTTACTTTATATCATAGCATATAGAGGTTTTGATATGTATTTCAAATTCCGTCTTCCAAAGAACTGATTCCAAAACGTTTCACAAACTAATACAGTGTTCTAAGATTCCTACACTGTGAAGGGTGGGCTGAGTGGGTGGCCATTGTATTCTAGTTTTGTAAACAGTGAGACTGAAGGACCTAGTTTCAGATTCACAGTAATCACACTAGGGTACAAAATTTTCTTGTGAAAATTATGCTTCATAGATTGTATTGCTTTGAAGATTTACATTCACATTTTACTATGCTTATATTATAAAAATAATAACAAAATTTAACATTTAAAATGAACCTTAAGAAACTGCTTTAAGGGTGAACTTTCTTTAAATAGTTCATGTTCATCTCAGTTTATCTGTCCTCTGGTTTGTGTATTTATATTCATTTGGAGCATCAGATGTTCAGTTCAGTTCAGTCATGTCCGACTTTTTGCGACCCCATGAATCGCAGCACGCCAGGCCTCCCTGTCCATCACCAACTCCCGGAATTTACTCAAACTCATGTCCATCGATTCGGTGATGCCATCCAGCCATCTCATCCTCTGTCATTCCCTTCTCCTCCTGCCCCCAATCCCTCCCAGCATCAGAGGCTTTTCCAATGAGTCAACTCTTCACATGAGGTGGCCAAATTATTGGAGTTTCAGCTTCAGCATCAGTCTTTCCAATGAACACCCAGGACTGATCTCCTTTAGAATGGACTGGTTGGATCTTCTTGCAGTCCAAGGGACTCTCAAGAGTCTTCTCCAACACCACAGTTCAAAAGCATCAATTCTTTGGCTCTCAGCCTTCTTCACAGTCCAACTCTCACATCTATACGTGACCACTGGAAAAACCATAGCCTTGACTAGACGGACTTTTGTTGGCAAAGCAATGTCCCTGCTTTTCAATATGCTGTCTAGGTTGGTCATAACTTTCCTTCAAAGAGTAAGCGTCTTTTAATTTCATGGCTGCACTCACCATCTGCAGTGATTTTGGAGCCCCCCAAAATAAAGTCTGACCTTGTTTCCACTGTTTCCGTATCTATTTCCCATGAAGTGATGAGACCAGATGCCATGATCTTCGTTTTTTGAATATCGAGCTTTAAGCCACCTTTTTCACTCTCCTCTTTCACTTTCATCAAGAGGCTTTTTAGTTTCTCTTCACTTTCTGGCATAAGGGTGTTGTCATCTGCATATCTAAGGTTATTGATATATCTCCTGGCAATCTTGATTCCAGCTTGTGTTTCTTCCAGCCCAGCATTTCTCATGATGTACTCTGCATATAAGTTAAACAAGCAGGGTGACAAGATACAGCCTTGACATACTCCTTTTCCTATTTGGAACCAGTCTGTTGTTCCATGTCCAGTTCTGACTGTTGCTTCCTGACCTGCATATAGATTTCTCAAGAGGCAGGTTCTTGTGAAAATTATGCTTCATAGATTGTATTGCTTTGAAGATTTACATTCACATTTTACTATGCTTATATTATAAAAATAATAACAAAGTTTAACATTTAAAATGAACCTTAAGAAACTGCTTTAAGGGTGAACTTTCTTTAAATAGTTCATGTTCATCTCAGTTTATCTGTTCCCTGGTTTGTGTACTTTATTTATATTCATTTGGAGCATCAGATGTTAGACTGCATTTAATTTCCATCATGTTAATTTCCATAACTGGTTACACAACTTGATGAGGAAAATTTGGAGTAGATATTGCTTCTCCTTCCAAAAAAAAAAAAAAAAAGACATCAAACTAACCTGATCTTACTGGGACTGACAGTTCAAATTAATCAATACTTTCTTTTTTTCTCTTCCTGGCAGAGACAGAGGCAGGGGAAAAGACTGAGAGACTTTGAGTCCCCGTCAACCAACCCCACAAAGGCAATCTCTCCCTCCAGGTCTGAATAATCAATGGCATATGATTTAATTAGTCACATCTTTGTGCCCTGAGTCTTATTTAAATACGGTTCTTTTATCTGATGTGTTAAATTTCTGCGATTATCCTTGTTTCTGCTTGTCGGGAGAAGATAACAGACGCCATCAATCGCATCAAGCGGGTTAAATTCTGCGGAGAAAAGCGTTCTCACCCACTTGCTCCCCAAACAGTCCGAGCTCCCCAAACCTGGAAGCGATGTGTTTGTCCTTTCACAAAACCCGCACTTTGTGAAGCTTGTCTGTGGGGATGGCACGACGTGTCTCTGCAGACACTAGAGACGCATGTGTGTCTACATCTGTCCAAGGAAAAGAGAAACTTCATTTACCAAGATCCCCAGCAATCTACTTTCACGCGGACCCTAAAGCAAAACACACGCTTCCACATTCGCCCCAAGTAACAACGTTCTGAGTAGCTTTGGGGGTCTAGTGAAGGCGGGATGGCTCCATCTGACGCGGTGTGAGAGCTCCCTCCGCACCTGCCACCGGCGCCCCAGTCACCAGCGCCCCTGGTCAAAGGCCCGATAGAGGGCGGGCGACGCGCCCCTTCCCACCGAACGAGCAGGCTCCCCAGCGCAGCTCAGCGGGTACTGGAGGCCTGTAGTGAGTCGGACCCTCGCCCGCCGCCGCGCCCCCCTCAACCCGCCTCCCCTGCGCGTCTCCAGCCCCAGCGCCCCACGCCCCTCGCGGGAACCCGCTCGAGCCCAGGCGGCGGAGAGGTGGCTCAAAGTATAAGGAAACCGTGGACTTCCAGGGGTGAATAACGAGCCTGTCGGATTTCCATCCCAGGTGATCCCCGGTCCAGTCCCGTTTAGCCTTGAGGGAGCCAACCGGAGCCGCGTTGGCTGCCGCCTCCCACGCCGTCCCCCACCCCCAGGTCCTGGGGGAGCCCTCTGGACGCGCGGCGCCAGCCCCTTGGCTCGGATACCCCGGGCCGGCGTGGAGGACGGCGCTGCGTCCACGACTCCCTCTGCTGTCGGCATCCCGGCACGAGGACTCTGAACGCCCGGCCGCGAGGAGGGCCTGGGACCCGCGTCAGGAAACCCGCGTTTATCTCCAGCGCCCTCACTCCACACCTGGTCCTTCCTTCTTGAGTTCCCTCCCAGGTCTCCAACAATCTCCGGGCGCGGAAAATGACACTCGTAATCTCAGTGCCTGGAGAGGTGCGCGGTGGTACGACCCCCACCCCCAGCTACACTTTCCCTCTTTTCTATGAGTCCTTGGTCGTAATTTTGATCGGCTCTCTAGCAGTTCCAACGTAGTGAATTTCGGTCCCCCGCCTCACCCCACGCGCGTCCGCACCGGGTGCCGAATGTGGGCGGCGGAGCCCTCGGTGGCCGTCCCGGGGACCCCTGCGCCGCCCCTCCTGGTGCGGGGGTCGGCAGCTGTGAGAGCCAGTGCCGCGGGCAGAGGTGGGGTCTGCGCGCCGCGGGGGCGAGGGGTCGGCGAGGCCTGGGGGCAGCGAGCAGAAGCAGGCTAAAGAGCGGAAACCCGAGCCGGGACCTGCTGGCTGCGCTGCGTTCCGGCATTAGAAGGGCGGGGACGGCCGATCTTTCCCGCTGACTTTATCGTCCCCCGTTCGGCCCTTGAGAGACCGCCTCCCCCGCTGCCCTGCAGGGCCCGGGGCTGCGGACGCGCGCCAACCCGGCCTCGGGGAAGGAGCCTGCGCCCGGCGCGCATCGCTGCCTCCCCGGCTCGGAGCCCCGCGCTCACGCGTCCGCGTCCCGCCCGACCCCCTCCCAGCGGCTCGGCAAGGATTTCCAGCCAGTTCAGCAACGCTTTACAAGGTATCGGGGCCTTTTCTTTCTTTCTTTTTCTTTTCTCATTTTCTGTGTTTTCATTGAACAGTACCTGTCGTTTCTGCTCAGAGGGTCTCGGTGCTGTGTCTAACCTGGGAATTTCACAAGGCGCTTCTCAGAATCTAAACGCCCCCCACCCCCCTCCCCTGGGTGATGGAGATTGAGGAGTCTTCCGAAATAGCCCTTTCCATCTTATGTAATTAGAGACCCACAGAAGCGCTGGATTTTCCACGGTACATAATCTATATTTATTCTCTCTCCCCGCCTCCCTCTCTCGTGCGCGCGTGTGCGCGCGCGTGTGCGTGCGCTCCCGTTCATTTCTAGCATCAGGAAACTCGTTCGCGGCCACTGAAAAGTCAGGAGAGGCTCACAACTGATTTCCCACGGATTTCTGCTTCCAACGGCAGATGCTGTCCGGAAGCGGTGCCCCCAGACAGACATGAGACCGTTATCTTGGAAAGCCGGTTAGCCCTGCCGCGTAAGAAGCGCCAGGGGAGGCGAGCCTGAAAGAACAGCCAACCGATCGCGTTCGCCTGTGGGAAGAAGTGCGGCGCGGGGCCGGGCCTGGGGTTCGGGCCCGCACTTCAGCACCGGCGGGGATGGACAGCGTCTTTGGACCGGGCCACAGCCAGGACCCCACTGCGCCGCCACGGTCCTCGCTGCCGCCGTCGTCGCCGAGGGCAGCCCGGCTCCCAGCCAGGAGCAGCTAAGGGGCTTCGTCTCCGATGCCCCGGCACCCCCCTGGCCGGCCGTGACAGACCGAAAGGTACCTTCTTCTGCCTGCTGCGACCCCTGCGCAGGGCTCAGAGAAGCTCACCTGATCCACAGATTAAACTCGGCAGCAACTTCCAGGAAAATTGTCGACAGGGGCCGGAGGAGCACCGGCAGCCCAGAGAGGCCGAAGTTGTCCGGCCTCTGGGAACCATGGGCTCTGCAGACTGGGTCCGAGCGCTCTGAGGAGGCCCGCGCTGCTCCAAATAAACAGGATGCTCCTGAGCGGGCTGCACCTGTTTTGGAAATAGCTTTGCGAGAGGAGCTTCTAGACCTACTCCCAACCTGGCGTTAGAGAAACTGGAAGATTCTAATTTCTTACTCGGCCGGTAAGTGATAATACTATTATTACTGCTTGTTTGTAACTCAAGTGACCCCCCCGCAAGATTTTAACAGAAAGATTAAAACAGTATTATTTTTTCCTTGTGGATTAAGATGATAAACAGTTTGATTTTTAAATGGTTGTTCCTGCGTAATGATCTTTGGGAAAATCTTGCCTAGTAAAGTAGTTGGATGTTTTACTTATCTGAAGTCCTTTACGTGACAAGAATATTAAAAATGATATGTGTGTGTGTGTGTAAGCCTATATAAATATAGTAAAATTTTAGTTGGATATTTTTATTGATGATCTGGTATCTTTTTGAATCTGTGTCCTTGTTTTCCCCCAAAAGAATACAATGTGGCATTTTGTAAGTTTTTTTTTTTTTCCCTCTTGGTGTTATGCAGGTAGTTTAAAGTGATCCTGTTTGTATTACATAGTATGCAAGACTCAAAAAGTTACTAGTAGTGATGGTTTCACCATCTGGTCTGTTATATTTTATATGAATATAATGTGCCAAACTGTACACCCGGTCCCTCTCTCTACCCCAATCCAGAGTATACTTACACTTGTGGATCTTAACCTACAGAAATACACACATTTTTATGCAGTGTTGTCTTTCTAGCCTTCTAAAGACTGCTTACTCAAACCAGATCTGCCAGAAGGCAGAAAATGAGAAGCTATAGTGTGCCTTTTTAGGAGAACAGGTTTCCAAAGCATTCTTAGTCCTATGAAAATGCATTTGTCACTGAAATCCACAAAGTGGTGGGGGGCCAAGAGTTTTTGGACTAACCATAAGCTTTAAAGTGTTTATGAAATCTATTTTCTGTTGACTCTTACTTCTGTAGCTTTAGAACTGCAATCTTTCGCAGTGACCTTGATGAGCATTCTGCTTTAAGAAAAGGGCTTCACAGGGTAAAGGCACAGATTTATAGCCCACACCTGACATTTCACTAAGGGCTCGGTGGGTTCCACCAAGCACATCCAGTTAGTGGGGAGCAGGGCTTGGCAGGACTGACTCTGACAACCCTGTGAACACATGTGATGCTGTGAGCACGACCAGCCCTGTGGGGAGAGTTGGCCCTTTTGAAAAAGCACAGTTCTTCAGGTTCTCCTTTGAATTTCATAGGGCATCTATAATCGATCATAAAATACGTATCCATACTGCCCTGTTTTTCAATTTCATCACTCAAATCCTTGAAGGCAGTTAAGATGGCATTGGCCAGTATGCTGAAGGGCCCTTGTTTTGCGTTGACTGAGAACAGAAACTGCACTTTAGGGACAAATTGTTCTTAACTGTCACTTGCCACTTACCACAAACCTGCTTACTTAGCAGAAAGGGAGAGTGGTGTCGGCGTCATGGAGCTCCTTGGGGGCTCTATTGCCCTATATGGGTCGGAAACGGCAGTCTCAGGAGGAAAAATGCACTATTGATTTGGAATCCTTGCCAGGAGACCTGCAGTGTGCCCCTGACAAACCTGCTTTTGTGTGTTTGTTTTTTTCCCCTAATCTGGAAGATGTGAACATGAAGTTGCTACATATACTAATTAATTATGTTTTGAGAGAGTTGCAGCCTGTTGCTAGACTCTGAGTGTGGTTGTCAGTTAATAGCACAGACAGACTGCCTGGTCAGCAGAGCATAAGATGGAAGCAGGCCTGTGGGCACGTGGCCGCAGTTACCTTCTCAGTGGCAGAGGGGGCAGGCTTTCTCCATGTGTGACAGAAACAGCACAAAGTAAAAGTTATCCTGGGCTCATCTCTTTAGAGATTTAATCACAGAGATAAAGAACTGATTCACCGTTCCAAGCCCAGGCAAGCTGCCTGGAAGCTCTCCTTATCTGTGGGGAAATGCCATTGCATTGAGACAGCATTTTGTAAACCAATTTAGTGTCTATGTAAATTATAATCTCTCACTGCCCCCAGTCTCCCTCACTCCACAAAAGGAGTGGGTGGGCTAATGCAACCATACTGCTTTTTGCACAGAATCCCTTGTCTATAAAGAGAAATCAATACTTAATTCTAGGACATCCATATCCTATTAAAATAGCTCTTTTTCCTGATGTTTTGTTGGTCTGTTACCAAAAAAGGATGCATGAAGTTTGAGAAGTATCAGACACAGTATTCAACATCCCATCTCAGAGGAAGGAGTTCTGTTGGTGGGGGTCAGTGTTTTTGTGTTGCTTCTATTGGAGACTCAGAGGAGAAAAGTGAAGTAGAATTGCATAATGAGGACAATGGAAAGTGTATATAGGACCACAGGATAATTTGAAATGAGTTCTGGAATCTGGTAAGTTACTTTTCTTCTTTTAACAAGAAATGGTCTGCATGAGAGTGGGACAGAGATTTCTGGCTTGAACCTTTAGATTATACAAATATTATAGAAACACTTATCAGTCAGTATTATTACTTAGATCATCTAATTATTAACACACGACTGAGCTACTTCACTTCACTTCAGTGTGATTATTGACGATCAGATCCTATTGGATTGGAAGGTCCACAGTTTGCCTTTGAAATTGCTTGCTTGGGTTTGAACCAAGTTATATACATGTTTACAAAAAATGTAGAAGAAGAGATGATTATTTTGGAATTTAAGAAGTCCCTCAATAATTGATTGTTATTTTCATACTGATTAAAAGATTCTAGGCAAGAAACTTGGTTATTCACCCAATTCTATTAAGAAGGAAAAGCCACTGAAGAAAAGTGTATCCTAAGCCAGAAATTATTTCTTTAGTTATCTCACCTCCAGTGAGTCATAGACTGGCACACAAATGGAGAGACCTCTCATTTGTATTTTCTTCCTGTTTAGCTTGGCAGAATGAGTTGTGCACGCCATGCACGGAAAGAGACAGCATCCTGCAGCATGAAGTATGTTATGCATCATCATGTAGCAGAACAAGACTTGTTTGACAGTCAGGACATGGGGATTCTTGAAATGCTGGTCATAAGATCTTGGGCAAGCCACTCAACCCACTACTCAACTTTTTCTACCTAACACGGGGTGCTTTATCTACCAATTAAGATGCAGTCCTCTACATATTGTTGACATCTAGGTGTTTGTGGACTAAATGAAGAGATGCATATGCTGGAATATTGGAAAGTCTCAATATGGTGCTCTTGAGAGTATGTTGGAAACTTAAGTGCTATATCTTTGAATTATTATGTCATCTCTTATAGCAATCATTCCTTCACTCCTCAAAAAACTCCCTTCTGATTAGTATATGGCAACATGCTTCTTGCATTTTAAGAGCTTAAATGTAGGGAATATAGTATTTCCCTGGGAATTCAGCATCAATTTTCTTATATCTCTCAATGGAAAAAGTATTTTAATGCAGGGAGGACTTCATTTAAAAACAGTATTCAATTTTTTAAGGAATCTCCACACTGTTCTCCATAGTGGCTGTACTAGTTTGCATTCCCACCAACAGTGTAGGAGGGTTCCCTTCTCTCCACACCCTCTCCAGCATTTATTGCTTGCAGATTTTTGGATCGCAGACATTCTGACTGGTGTGAATTGGTACCTCATTGTGGTTTTGATTTGCATTTCTCTAATAATGAGTGATGTTGAGCATCTTTTCATGTGTTTGTGTCCGATGCAGGATACGGCATGCTTGGGGCTGGTACACGGGGATGACCCAGAGAGATGTTGTGGGGTGAGGGGTGGGAGGGGGGTTCATGTTTGGGAACGCATGTACACCCGTGGTGGATTCATGTCAATGTATGGCAAAACCAATACAGAATTGTAAAGTAAAATAAAAAATAAATTAATTAATTAAAAAAAATAAAAATAAAAACAGTATTCAAAAATTGACATCATGCTTTAAACCAAATAGGCAAGACTAGGTCAACGTGACACCCAAGTTCATTTTAATTACCCTTGACCCTTGAGCAATGCAGAGGTAAGGAGCTCTAACTTTCTGTGTAGTCAAAAATTCATATGTAACTTTTGACTCCTCCCAATAGCTTTCCCAGGTGGCTCAGTGATAAAGAATCCACCTGCCAGTGCAGGAGACCTGGGTTTGATCCCTGGGTTGGGAAGATTCCCTGGAGGAGGAAATGGCAACCCATTCCCGTATTCTCACCTGGGAAACCCCATGTACAGAGGAGCCTGGCAGTCCATAGGGTCACAAAGGTGTCAGACATGACTGAGCACAACGTGTATACAAACTGACTGCTAATTGCCTACTTTGACCAGAGTCCTTACAATACTATAAATGGTCCATCGACACTGGGTGTTGTATATTTTATGTATTTATAATATGCCTAAGTTTTTCTTAGTTTTTAAGATTTTTTTATTTTTGGCTATACATTTCTTCAGATCATCAGCGATCTCAAAAAATTTAAATGTATTTATTGAAAAAAAACTTGGGTATAAGTGGACCCATGCAGTTCAAACCCATGTTGTTTAAGGGTAAACTGTACTTTCATTTTGACCTGAAATGAATCAACCACTGCATTTTTGTCACAATTTTCTGGTCTGTAAAGGAGAAATAATGTTCTCCATTAGTTATACCAATAAGGAAGCTCATAGGATTAAGTGGTCTTTAAAAACTCAACATTTGATAATACATCCAGAAAGCAATTTGTCTTGCTTCACCAACTAGTAAAGATGGAGTGGAGGGTAGACAGTGTGGGGCTGGTCCATGGGCAACCCTGGAAATGCTGTGGTCTTGGTTTAGTCCAGATTCTATTCATAGGTATTTCAGGAAATCTCCAGTTAAGTGACATCTCATGATTTATTTTTTTCCACTAGTTGCAGTTTTAAAAGTGGCTATAATTTTTTTAAAATATAATTGATAAGCATTTGGTCTGTATAGGTTTCTAGAGTATCACTAAAATTATATCAAGAGTAAGCTTAAGAAATCTAAACTGCCATTGATGTTATTCAGTTTCCGTATAGTCTGGTGGTTAAACTACTTGACTGAACTGGAAATGGAAAATTATATAATTGTCTAGTCAGTGATACAATGATGATAAGTTTTTGGTTTGATTTGTTATCATGTACCAAAAAAGAAAAAGTAAATAGTAGAGGAAACAAAAACAGGAAAAAAGCAATGGTTGAAAAGTCATTAGAATGATGTCATTTGATCCAGAACCAGATTTTGGGTGAAGTCTCTTAGTTTTTACCTGATTTAATTGAAATAAAATGGACTGCAAGCTGGACTCGGCATAGAGCCGCGGATCATGACTACTCTGATTTCAGTACCATTTGTTAAAAACCAAAACTGACATATTTTGTCAGTCTTTTTCCAGTCCTTTCTGTCTCTTTCTAAAAGTGGGAGAATGAATCAGGACTTGGCAAAATAAAACTTCATGTTAATATCTTTTAGAAGTTTACAAGAAAATATATCTCTAAAAATGAGGAGTGGCTGAGAAGAAATAACCACTCCATTTCTTTGGTCAAAATATTCTGGGAAAAAAGTCCCAAGAACAGGCAGGAATGTAGCCAGATCAACAATGTTCCATGATGTGTCTCTTCTGGCAACTATTCCCCTTCTTTGTCCTCTGATACTTGCAATAGCAGCTGTGAAAAGTGAAAGTTAGTTGCACAGTCCTGTCCGACTCTGCGATTCCATGGACTGCAGCCTGTCCTGCTCCTCTGTCCATGGAATTCTGCAGGTAAGAGTACTGGAATGGGTTGCTGTTTCCTTCTCCAGGGGATCTTCCCGTCCCCGGGATCAAACCCAGGTCTCCCACATTGCAGGCAGATTTTTTACCAGCTGAACCACAAGGGAAGCCCACAATAGCAGCTGTAACCGGGTGAAAACCTTGGGGAACTGTAAGACCAAGAGGAAAACAGAGAACCAGCTGTTACTATGGTCTGTTAAATGCAGAGCTGCCTCCAATACAAGTTTTGATGCAGTTTTCAAGAAAAGGGGAGAGGTTATATTATAAGGTGGAAAGAACAGCAACTGTCCACTGCAGTGTCATGAAGAATTTACCAAAGCTTTCTAGGTCAGTTTCTATATCTACCGTTGATAGAATGCTCAGGAAGGTGGGCTCATAGGCTGTGGTCTCTCTAAAAGCTTGTTTTTGCAGAACGTTTTATTAACAAGATGAAATGTTCATAATGTGGCCTCAGTGTAATTAAGACACCCCAGCTTTGTAGGTGTCCTTTCAGTTTGTTACTCAGAAATGACTAATATCCAGAGGACATACAAACAGAGCCAGAGACCAATGTGGATAATAGTACTTCTGGCTGAAGAGCTTTTTTTTCTATATTAATTCCCACAGTTTTATATAATATTTCCTCATTTATCAAATGGTAAGCCTATACCAGTTTAGCTCAACTATTTATCCTTTGTTTCTCTGGTCTGATTTTAATCTTGAAGAAATAAAACTCCTAAGAGCAGATTAATTTAATTGCCTGAATACACCTCTGATTACAGCTCATATGAGCAAATAGTTACCTGGTCAGGACATTTAGAGCTCAGGTAAGTAAGATGAGGGTAGTTCATCTAATTTATTACATTCACAAACACACAGGCTGTTCATTTTTCTTTCCAAGTCCATCCTTTTTCTCTATTTACAAATCCTTTTAAGTGATTACTGAAAAATGAAACTTGCCTACTATCCACCTAAGCAATGTGTTTTTATTTTCCATTTCATATTTTGTTTCCAGGGCGGCAAATTTCTGGGAAGTCCTAAAGTTAAAGTATTTCACTGTTATATGAGGTTTTTGTGGGCCATATGACTAGGTTCCAGGCCACCCAACCTCCTTGAGTTCCCATCCTCAGTGAGACTCAGCACTTCTGTGGTTTCAGCAGTTTTGTGAAAGGCTAGGGCACTTAGCAGCAGCAGCAGCAGCAGGGCATCTTACCTAGACAGCGCATTGAAAAGCAGAGACATTACTGTGCCAACAAAGGTCCGTCTAGTCAAGGCTATGGTTTTTCCTGTGGTCATGTATGGATGTGAGAGTTGGACTGTGAAGAAAGCTGAGTGCCGAAGAATTGATGCTTTTGAACTGTGGTGTTGGAGAAGACTCTTGAGAGTCCCTTGAACTGCAAGGAGATCCAACCAGTCCATTCTAAAGGAGATCAGTCCTGGGTGTTCATTGGAAGGACTGATGCTAAAGCTGAAGCTCCAGTACTTTGGCCACCTCATGAGAAGAGTTGACTCACTGGAAAAGACTCTGATGCTGGGAGGGATCGGGGGCAGGAAGAGAAGGGGACGACAGAGGATGAGATGGCTGGATGGCATTACCAACTCGATGGACGTGAGTCTGAGTGAACTTCGGGAGTTGGTGATGGACAGGGAGGCCTGGCGTGCTGCGATTCATGGGGTCGCAAAGAGTCGGACACAACTGAGCGACTGAACTGAACTGAACTGAGGGCATCTTACCTATGAGTCTCACAGCAGGACTGAGGCAAACATTCTGATTCCTGTTTTGCAAGTGAGACAGTGAGGTCCGTAATGAGTCCATAAATGAGTCTCCATACATTGAGTCAAAATTAAGGTTTGTGTCAATATTTCATATTTTCCATACTTTGTAGGTGGTTTGGAAAGAAGAAATATCTTTTGTCCCATTGATTATATGCTTCACTTGCTTCAAATTATGATTATAAACAAACAAACAAGTGATTGTATTTTACTAACTTTTGCTTTTACTGTCTAAGGAACTGGAAGGGTTTAGATTCTCAAGGATTTGAAAGGTCTTACAGATTATCTTGACCTTAATCTTATTCAGTGGAGGAGGGAATGGCTACCCACTCTAGTATTCTTGCCTGAAAAAATCCCACAGACAGGGAAGCCTGGCAGGGTACAGTTCTTGGGTTTGAAAAGAGTCAGACATGACTGAGCAACTAACACTTTCACTTCCACAATCTTGTACAAATAGGAGGGTTTGTGGATGTTGTACTCGTATGTTGAATGTCATATTTTAGAAGCGTTGGTGAGTCAGAAAGGACCAGGGTTGATTCTGCTGCAGCGATTCAGGTTTGAGGTGATGAGAACTTGACCTCATGAGGTGAAGGTGAGCAGTGAGTCAGTTGAGACTGGAAGGTAAGGTGATGGGTGATGGACTGGCACATAGAAAATGAATCAAGCTAGGTCATGTGCTTGGTACCTGCCATGGGCTGGATAAATACAAATGCACTTGGGCATAGAACACCCACATTTGGAAGGAAAGGTATCAGACCTGACTTGGGACGTGTCTGCTGAGTGTGGAACAGGTGCAAGGACCAAATGGCGGGGAGCAACCTTTGGTTTCAGAAAGAGGTACAACCTGACATGTCCAGCTCAGAGCTGGAAAAATGGAAATGATTGCTGAAGCTGTGGAAATATAGCTTTAGTCTCAGTCTTGTCCAATTTTTTGTGACCCCATGGACTATAGCCCACCAAGCTCCTCTGTCCATGGAATTCTCCAGGCAAGAATACTGGAGTGGGTTGCCATTCCCTTCTCCAGGAAATCTTCCTCACCCAGGGATCAAACCTGGGTATCCAGCATTGCAGGCATATTCTTCATCGTGTAAGCCACCAGGGCAACCTGAAGATATATTACCTGTTTGAGAAAATGAAAGAAAACGTGAAAGTGAAAGTTGCTCAGTCATGTCTGACTCTTTGTGACCCCATGGACGGGACCTGCCAGACTCCTCTGTCCATGGAATTCTCCAGGCAAGAATACTGGAGTAGGTTGCCATTCCCTTCTCAAGGGGATCTTCCCGAGCCAGGGATTGAACCCAGGTCTCCCGAACTGCAGGCCGATTCTTTACTGTCTGAGCCACCAGGGAAGCCCAAAATATCATATCTTACATAATAAATCTAAAAGAAACACAGATAATAGTTGGGAAGAGACCTATTTAAAATCTTATTTTTTCCAATAAATTATATATTCATTTTAAGTGATCATGTAAAATATATCAAACATTCAAATAATTACTCATTTCTGTCACTGGAAGATTAACTTTCTTCCGCTGGTGATATGTAACCTGTTGTTGATTTTACTTGAAAGGCTGCAATTGATCTTCAATAATAATAAAATGTCTTTTCATTATATAATTTTTATATCTCATTGATATTAGATCTTATGTAAAACTTCCATATTTTGCTAAAAGAAATTTCTGAGGGTAAAAATAAGTGCAGTGTTCTTCAGATCAATCTAAGTGTCCTTAGCACTTTTTCTCTCTCATGAGCTGAATAACTTCCATGGGACTGACTAGAATTTTCAAGCCAGGCCAGGCAAACAGAAATTTGTTTTTGTCTCATTTTCAAATTCCTTTCTCCAGCCTCTCAGATTCTCCAGATAACTTCCTGACTGTATCTTGGTATAAAAGGAATAAGTTATCTAGTTTCTGGTGGGCAATTAAGTTTTCTAAGCCAACAGTGTGCCTTTAGCCAGTTACCTTGCAGAACCCTAAAAGGCCTCTAGTAATGTGCAGGAGAGGATATGCCACCAAACAGTGGGGGGTACCCCCTCATCACTGATGCAGTCAGTGGTTTGGTACATCCACGGGAGCTACTTTGACTCAAGGAGTCACATTTGCATCAACATGGGGGTTGAATCAGTGAGTCTGTGCAAGGTTGGCCCACAGAGGTTAGGAGATATGGACAGGGGAGCAGAGCAATGTGAAGGGGTACCCCACCCTTGAGAAATGCAGCTATGCTGTCAACTGCTATCTGCGTGGGATCTCTGTGCCATTGTCTGTATAGTTGGCAACCATTGGTAAGTCAGTCACTCACGGCTACAAGAAATTATCTGATTATAGATTTGTAAAGATGTGTTCTTTGTGAAGTAATCAGCTACTCTGCAGCTGTGAAATTAAAAGATGCTTGCTCCTTGGAAGGAAAGGTATGACAAACCTAGACAGTGTATTACAAAGCAGAGACATCATTTTGCTGACAAAGATCTATATAGTCAAAACTGTGGCTTTTCCAGTAGTCATGTATGGATGTGAGAGTTGGTCCATAAGGAAAGTTGAGCATGGAAGAATTGATGCTTTCGAACCGTGGTGCTAGGGAAGACTCTTGAGAGTCCCTTGAGCAGCAAAGAGACCAAACCAGTCAATCCTAAAGGAAATCAACCCTGAATATTCATTGGAAGGACTGCTGCTGAAGCTCCAATACTTTGGCTACCTGATACAAAGAGCCAACTCATTGGAAAAGACCTTGTTGCTGGGAAAGATTTAGGGCAGGAGGAGAAAAGGGAGACAAAGGATGAGATGGTTAGATAGCATCACCGACCCAATGGACAGAAGCTTGAGCATACTCTGGGAGATAGTGAAGGACAGGGAAGCCTGGTGTGCTGCAGTTCATGGTGTCGCAGAGTTGGAAACAACTTGGTGACTGAATGCAACAACTACTCTAGTATTAATGTAGTGACCATGGCTATTTTTGTCCTTGCCTTTTTGACTAATGGAGTAATTACTTTCTGCCAGTTATAAAATTCAATGACCTCAGTGTAGATGGATGGTCAACACCGCTCTGTGGTGAGAACACTTCTGGTGTTTCTTAGTAGTTGCAGTGATTCTACTTGGCTGTTTACTCTTATGTTCTGTCACTATTCCACCTGAACTATCCTTTGGGAACCTTTGTCCTTGTACCTCTAGGTCATATTCTGGGCAGTATATGCATATAAATTACATACTGTCCTACCCACTAAATCACAGTTGCCTACATTTTTCAGGCAACTGTCAACAGTATTGATGGGTGTTGATACATTGGCCATGCTTATGAATGCATAAAACAGTTTTGAGAAATAAGCAATTCTCTTACATAGAATTCAGTGTGTCTTTTCTTCCAGTGAAAATGAAATTTCTTTAAATCATATCCATACTTAATTTTTCTGAAGTTTTCTTTTTTTGGTTATGTATAAAAGCAGTAAATCATAAAATAATCAGTTAAATGGAGGCTAGAAATTTGGGCTTCCCAGGAGGCTCAGATGGTAAAGAATCTGCCTCCCAGTGTGGGAGACCTGGGTTCATTCCCTGGGTTGGGAAGATCCCCTGGAGAAAGAAATGGGTACCCACTCCAGTATTCTTGCCCAGAGAATTCCATGGATAGAGGAACCTGATAAGTTACAGTCCATGGGGTTGCAAAGAGTTGGACACAACTGAGCATCTGAATAACAGCAACAGAAATCATTTACATTATTTTTACAAGCATATAATTCACACCACTAGGCTATTTTCTCCTGAGCAGAATTAACCAAACTCCAAATGAAACACACTCTCTTCCTTCCACGTGTGTCTCCAGATTATTGGCATGCGAGCTACACTTCAATATGCTTAGCTTTGCCAAATCACTGAGCTTTATCAGGCTTATCAAAGATACACATTAAGAGATTGGATGACACACCAGTGGGTAGAAGTCCTGGGCATAAATCTGAGACTATGTTATCAATATACCTATTCTTAATGAACATTGAAGTTGACCACTTGGAACAAAGCCAAAATGTGACAAAAAAAAAAAAGTGTTTGGCATCTGATGAATTACTTAGCATCCCTTTTCGTAAAGAATAAAAGCTCTCTGGCTCCCAACAAAGAGTTTGTGAGCTGTATGGCAGTGTTTTGAACAAGAAGATCATTTATAAAAGCAGTCTTTATATTTAGGAAATAATTAGGGATGCAGCTGCAGGTTTTAATGACTTTTAATAAAGCCTGTTATAAAGTGAATTAGCAATAAATGCTTAGCAGAATGATACTGAATCAGGACACGATAGAATGTTATTAGATCTGTTTATTGGATTGTTAAGGCAATATATGTTTATGTAATACCAGTGGTTTTGTCATTTTCTAGGATATTTTGAAGGAAAGTCCAAGGTGGGTTGAATTTTAATGAATGGGAGGAGTATATCAACTAGCCCTGATAAACCAGTGAATGTTTTCATTTATAACTAACTGATAAAGTGAAAAATCTGAAAGCTTCTTAAATTTCTGCAATATTTGGAACTATAGAACAATATTCATGTTGAAGATATAGTATTCTGATCATTTAAAATATTTGAGTCTTTCATAAAGAAAGTTGAATGTACTTTGTAGAAAATAATACTTTGTTAGAAATAATCTGTGTTCAAAGCTTGCTTGGTTGGCATTGCCAAAATCTAAATTTCAATGTCAAGTGCTCAGAATACTGATGAGTAGATGCACATACAGCTCATAACTCACCAGTTCCTGTATGCCCAAGTATTTTCAGGCCACCTGAGCATGCAGAATGATACAGGGTAAGAGTTCTTTTAAGGATCAAGTGTTGTCTCTGACCTCAAGAAGGCCAGAGTCTAATGAGGCAAAGCAAGGGTACCTGGAGTCATGAAGTCCTTGGAAGATAGAGCTGGCGATATAGTCACCGATCAGCAGCTTAGGAAGCTGACCCTCAGAACATTCTGGAAATTTGCAAAAAGGTTTAAATTTGGCTCATGGCTGAATCAACATAGAACCATAAATTATGGTTTAATCAGTGTTGATGCTCCAAAGATTGTAAAGGAAGATCAAATACTGTTTATGGCTCCTCCCTGAACTATCCTTCAGAGTAAATGAGCAACCCAGGATGATGAGACGCTAGAAAAGATGTAAGTCTTAAAGTCTCAAGCAGGTGAGATTGAATGTCCATCAGAGACACTGCTAGCATAGCGATGCTGTATTTGAATAATCACCTTTTAAACTTCTTGTTTATTTTTAAATAATTACAGACACAAAGGAAATGGCAGAGATAGTTCTTGTGAAGTCTTCCCCCAGCTTCCCCCAGGGGTAAGATCTTAGATCATTATAGTACTGTACCTCGACCAGATATTGATATTGCCACAGTACTGTCAAACAGATTATAAATCTTATTTACAGCTCATTTTTTAAAAAATAAATGAATCAGATTTTAATCACCTGGCTTTGTTAAACCCACAAGATCAACTTTACAGCTTTTTCTAGTCTGTTTTCCCTAACCACATGACCTAATGTATTTTCTGAAACCTTTCGTGTTTTAAGGAAAACATATTCCACCTTTCGTTTTGCAACCCCAGAGCTGATTTCCCTAACATTCCCTGTAAATGGCCAGTGTTCAACCTCAAAGAGACTGCTGGAATGTAGCTAAACTACAGTCTCAAAGACCTTCAGAATAGTTTTAAAAAAAAGAACAAAAAAGTTATTAAAGAAGATAGCCTCCAGTGTTCCCTGGAGAGGTTCTTCCTGAATGTTCCACTCACTGAAATCTTCCCTCTGGAAACTGGAATATTCCATCCCTTCTGTCGCAGGTTCTTCAGTGCTTAGACAGTGTTACACAGATGGGTCTAAGCTGTGTTTCCATAGGCTATCTATGAGGTCCATACCCACACCAGGCCAGCAGCACTTCTCAGCCTGTGTGCCCTGAGCCAGTTGAGAGCTATGGCAGAGTGAAGACTCACGATGTGCACTACAGAGTGCCTAGAAAAGCAAAACTAAGGGTTTCATTTGCTGTATTTCCCACTCTTCCTCTGGAGAGCTCCCTTTGGTGATCAGCTCCCCTGGAGCTGAGCCCCCCAGCCCTGCAAGTGACACAGGCACTGAGACACCTGCTGCCTCGCATTTGCGTGCCTTCCCGCCAAGTCTGCTCCTTGATGTTACTATTCTGGCAGAAATGTCTGATGTTCAGAGACAGAAGAGGAGTCTCCCCTTGTTCTGAGGGTATGAATTGTGACAACACAGCTCTACCATCTCAGGCAACAAACTATAAGAAATGAAAGTTTCTCCACAGTAATACTAGCGCAAAAATCTCAGGATATGATCAGGGTCGATGGCCTACATAGGGAATTCCTTTGTTGTTCAGTTGCTCAGTCATGTCCGACTCTTTGCCATCTCATGAACTGGAGCACACCAGGCTTCCCTGTCCATCACCAGCTCCTGGAGCTTGCTCAAACTCATGTCCATCGAGTTGGTGATGCCATCTAACCGTCTCATCCTCGACCACCCCCATCTCCTCCTGCCTTCAGTCTTATGTTAGATGGACCACCTTGATGATCCAAGAGAATTTCAGTCCTCTCTGCTGCTGGCAGATGGGACTGCTCTGAGTGGCCGGTTTCTGCTGATGCAGTGCTATGATTTGGTCCAGCCAAAGAGCTTAGAGTGCTAAAGCCTTGGTTCCTCTCATTCTTCACCACTACCAGCCATTGGCATTCAAGGCTTGAACAATTTGCTTCACTCTTGTAGTTCTTAGAACTCATCCTCCTCAGGCAACTTTTCCAGACTGAGTTCTACCAATTCAAAGCCATGTTTGACCACTTGAGCTTTCTCTCAATTTACACCATTTTCAGGCACTCTCTTGCAAACCAAGATCATCACCTCAGGTAACCACTATTCTGCCAGTGGAAGCCAGGAGGAAACACTATCAAGACCAGATTTTTGTGTGCTGTTGAAGTAAACCACAAATACTTGGACAGACTGCAGTCTCTGCGGTGATGAAAAATTTGTGTGGCCCCACACGCAGATTGATATCTGCTGAATACTGTTTATTATCAATGGTCTAGGGATAAAACCTCATGGTGTCATTGGCAGTCACCTCCACAGTAAGATCTTCTATTCCAAGAATATGTTGTATTAGCCGGTCTGTGGATAAGGCAGAGGAGCAGCTAGTGATGAGTGTGTGGGGAGCACCGACAGCCATAGCTCGTTCATCCATTTTCATCTGAACTCATTTGTGTGTGTGTAGTTCTATATAATATACCCTGTATGTTGATTTGCATCACTACCATCACAATCAAGACATAGTTCTTTTTAATGTCTGCAATAGAAATTCCTCATCTAACCCTTAACACTGTGACCATTCCCCACTCCCCAGAGACACTCATCCATGCTCCAGCGCTAGAATTTTGTCTTTTTTGAGAATGTCATATTAATAAGATTGTGTAGTCTGTGATCTTTTGAGATGATGTTTGCTTTTCCATTCAGCATAATGAGATCTACCCAGGTCGCTGCTCAAGTTAGGTGTTTATCTCTTTTAATTTCTAAGTAGTATTTCATGGTGCACTTGCACCAGCTTTTTGGCCATGTACTATGTGAAGAGTATCTGGGTTGTTTCCAGTTTGGGGCTCCTAGGGATGTTATGAACATCCACATAGAAGTAGTTTTTTATGTAGTAATATGTAAACTGAATATATAAGTTCACTTGAATATATCCTAACAGGATATATTAATAGTATTTAGAAGGCAGGCAGTAAGCAAAGGATTTGAAACAAGTAATGCTGTTTTAAACTCTGGCTTTCCACTGATAAATGATGACAGTTTTGTACTCATTACTTTTGCTTTGTGAGCACTGGTTTCTGATATGTAATAGGTGTAAAACAGTATTTTCTCTAAGACAATGCAGAATCTTAAACCATTCATTAATGGTCCCACATAATTATTCATTTCTAAAGAAGAGATTTTAGTTAATGTCATGTTTACTTGATTTTGTAAACACAGAATGGATTGTAGACCTAAATGTAAAACACAAAACTATAAAACTCCTACAGGACCACATAGGAGAAAATCTAGGTAATCATAAGTATGGTGCTGACTTTCTAGATACATGACCAAAGGCATGATCCATTAGACAACATAATCGAGAAGTTGGACTTCTCTAAAACTAAAGACCTCTCCTCTGTGAAAGACAACATCAAGAGACTGTGAAGGCAGGTCACAGATTGGGAAGACTTATTTTCAAAAGACATATCTGATAAAGGACTCTGATCCAAAATATGTGAAGAACTCTTAAAGCTCAACAATTACGAAAGTGATCAACTCAATTAAAAAAATGGCCCAAAGATCTAAACAGAGACATCACCAAAGATGATATACAATTGTCAAATAAGCATATGAAGAGATATTCCACATTTAGGACTAGTCCAGTGTGTAAAGGTTGAGGGAAGCAAAAATTAGTCTAGATTTTTGGTTAATAAAACTGGCCAAGGAGTTCTGAGACTTTTGAAAGTACAGATTCTAGACCCTACTCCAGGTTTGCTAAATCGTACTCTCGTCTCTGGAATGAAAGAGTGTGTGTACCTGTGTGTGTGTGCACATGTGCATGTATATGCATGCACCTGCATGTATGTGTACAGGTATATGCACGTGCAGTACACACATGCTCAAGCACTCATGTCTATATGTGACATGCATGTACAAGTGCACATACATGCACATACATGCCTGTATATGTGCACGCCTGTACACGTGTATGTGTACATGTGCATATGTGCCTACACATATGCATGCATGTGCAAGTGTACAGGTATGTGTGTTCACATACACATGTCTGTATATGTGTCTGGGTAAATATATGTGTACACACACATCTGTGCCCATGTGTGCATGCTTGTATATTGATGTGTATGTATGCGTGTCTCTACATGTGTGCATATGTGTGTTCACATGCAAGTGTGTATCTGTACCACACATGTGTACGTGCGTGTGTCTGTATGTATGTGTATGTACTAGAGAGAAACAGTACTCTGGGGTATTCGAATGTCATCTTCTGAAATGAAATGTCTGAAGAGCATCCTAATGAAATGAGGAACTAGAAGCATTTCCTCAGGGACTCCTCCATATCATTTCCCTTACTAAAGGCACTTGAAGTCATAATTCCTCTCTTGGTGTTGGGCATGGCATGTAGAGATGTGCAAGTGGAGATGTTGAGTGACTGGAAGAGTGTGTGCCCATGACAAGGGGAAGCCCAGCCAAGAAGGAATCATCACAGTAGAGGAGGTGGATCTGTCTGAAGGCGTGCTGGTCCTGTGTTCCTAGTCCGCTGGAGACAGGCCGAGGCATTGAACCAAGGAGTGAGCACCCAGCTTGGATGCAATCGCTGTGGCCTCTCTGTGGTGCACCTGTCAGGATTCTTTGTTGTCCACCTGCAGCTCTGGCCCAGTGGGCTCAAGCTCGCATCCCCACACCTCTGCCAACATAAAACCCAACACTGCAGTGCGCCAGAGCCTGGCAGGCGCCCTCGTTTCTGGTCTTTCCAGTTTATGTCCTCATCTCAATTTTCCATTCATTTTTCCTACTGGACCATGAGACATGGTTGTACCATCTCAGGTTTTTAAATACCCTGCTTCAGTTCCCCTGATTTTTCAATGGATATGGATGACAATGAACTTTGGCATTCATAGTTTTAAGGAACTAATTGATAATATGAAAAGGAACCCAGTGAAAACCAATTAGAGTTGAAATTAAAAATGTCTCTAAACACTGAATAGTATCCTAATCGGAATGGATTGTATGAACTAAGTTGGCAGTGGCTGATGTTATTTCTAAAATGCAAGAATCTTGAGGTCAGAGCAATCTAATGAATGTAATTGAAATGCTTCATGCAAGGGTAAGGGCCATTAGCAGGGTTGGCCAAAATCGTGTCAACCAAATTGATACTTATTTAAAATAAATTTTAAAATTGATTTAAGCAAAAGGAAGGTTTTCCTTTATTTTTATATGTGGCTTTCTTAATTTTTTGCCTTGAAAAATTCAGGTTGCTGAAAGCATCAAAGCTGCTTTGGCTATTTATTAGTATGAATTAATTTTATAGTGAACTTAATATTCTTAGAAGAATTATTATGCAACCTGCAATTTTAGAGAATTGTAGAAGTATCATTCATGTTTAGTAATTTAAATATAAATTGCCAATTGGTTGAAGTGAATTTTTCAGTATCTTGATTGTGGTGATATTAAATACATGCAGCTTGTTGTATGTCAGTCATCCTCACAAAGGCTGTTACAATTAATTTCATCTATTCGTTGTACTTTGGAAAGGTGACTCAGGAAATTTGAGATGATCAATGTGGCTTGTATTACATTCCTGTTGGAGAGTGCTGGCTGAAGAATCCATCTTTCAGGAAATACGGGAACGAAAGGTTCATTAAACATCATCCCCGGGGTCCAGGGAGCTATGTCCAGAAGTACGTCCAGAAGATGGAAAGTGTAGGAAGAGGGATGGGGCTTTTTCAACAAATAGAAGACTTGAGAAGCCATAGCTAAAAGCGTTTATGAAACCAGCCACCAAATGCAGGGACGTGGTTAGACCTGGATTTCCCATTTCTCTTTAGAGTTGTTCTGCTCTTGGCGACACTGTCATCTCTCCCCCTCCCTCTTTTGTATCACCTCCCCTCTTCTTTCTGGATCCTCTGTTTCTCATCCTCCTTCTGAGTCCACAGCCTGTTTCTCTGCTTCCTTTCATATCCTGCCAGGGATCCATATTTTTTTTTTAAGAAATTGAAGTATAGCTGATTCTCAATGTTGTGTTTGTTTCATGTGTACAGCAAAGTGAATCAACTTTATACATACACATATATCCACTCTTTTTTTTTTCACTCTTTCCCCATATAGACCATTAATCAGAGCACTGCGTAGAGTTGCCTGTGCTATACAGCAGGTTCTCATTAGTTACCTATTTTATACACACTATCAGTAGTGTATATGTGTCAATTCAAATGTCCCAATTCATCCCACACCACTTTATCCCCTTGGTGTCCATATGTTTGTTATCTATGTCTGTGTCTCTGTTGTTGTTCAGTTGCTAAGTTGTGCCCGACTCTTTGTGACCCCATGGACTGCAGCACACCATGCTCCTCTGTCCTCCATTATCTCCCAGAGTTTGCTCAAACTTATGTCCATAGACTCATCTCTACTGGTGTTCTAGATTCCACATGTATGTGTTAATATCTGATATTTGCTCTTCTCTTTCTGGCTTACTTCACTCTGTATGACAGGCTCTAAGTCCACGTCTATGCAAATCATTGGTCTTATACTCTTGTTTGTATTGATATTTGAATCTGCTTCTCTCCTCCACGGTTGTACCTGCGCACCCCTCACTGGCCCCCAGACTCCTTCCAAATACAAAGGACTTTCAGGTTGATTTTCTCAACCAGAAACCCCACTGTTCCCGTGCCCTTGCTTACTACCTGCACTGCTGCACACAGAGTGACTCCTCAGCCAGATTTGCCAAGCCATTCACAAGCTGCCCACCCGTCTTTAGTCCCGTGTGTGTTCCTTCCCCAGGGTGTTATCCAGTACCATAGGATCAGCTCAGCACATGCTAAACACTCTGTAGGCCATAGCTCATTTAACTTGTATAGGGAAACTGGAAGTCAGGTAGCAACTGTAATCTTCATTTTATGGATGAAGAAACAGGATGCATGTTCATTAGATCAGATTTTCAGGATGGAAACCTGATTCACTGTCATGATTCACATTATATTTGCACCATCCGGCCAGACTTCACATCTAGAGGGCTCCTCCCTCCCTTTCTTCCTTTCTCCCATTATTTTCTTGGATCTCATGGCAGGACTTTAATTAATTATACTAGTTACTATCAGTCAGTGACTCAGCCAGAAGCTGTGATCAATGATAGGTAATTTGAAGGGAATTTAATAAATGGGTTATTTACAAAGTGTGGGTGGGACTTGGGGAAACAGCAGGCACATTGAGCATCCTCCTGAGGTGCCCAAAGAGGTAAAGGACGGAGGGCAGGGATCCCACCTGGCCCCAGACAAGGGACCATATGAAAGAGCCACCTGCCATGACCTGCTTTCTTTAGAAGACATTTTGCCACCCCAAGGACTCGATTGGCATAGACTTGAAAACAAATACCCCAGACACTTTTCCCCAGCCCCCCATTTCTTGCTGGCCCCTTCAAGCAGAAACTAGAGGAAGAGAGATATAGTCTATGCAGGTCCACCTCCTGTGGCCAGAAGTGATGAAGAATACAGGTCAAAGAGTTTTTAAAGATGGGAATAGCCCTATAAAATAGGTGATATTTTGTGTGTGTTTTAAATTTATGCTACAATCCTGTTCTCTTTATGAATTACTTTCTCCAGTGTATGCAAAGATTCCATTATGTTGTTTATGTCCTTGTAAAGTTCAGTACTCCTAATGGTAAAGAATCCACCTCCAATGCAGGAGACTCAGGTTTGATCCCTGGGTCAGGAAGATCCCCTGGAGGAGGAAATGGCAACCTACTCCAGTATTCTTGCCTGGAAAATTCCATAAACAGTGGAACCTGGTGGGCTGCTGTTCATGGGGTCACCAAGAGTTGGACATAACAGCAATGAACAGTTTACACTTCAAGCGCTGCATAGTATTCCTACTAGTGAACTACCGCATTAACGTACCTGCCTACTAGTGGACTACTGTATTACAGCCGCCTATGTACTAGTGAACAAGTGCATTAACCTATTTCCCTACTAGTGAACTGTCTGCCAGTGAACTACAGTGAACTGCTACATCACACCCAGATTGCTTCCAGTGACCAATCTGATTCTGTGGGCAGTAGTCGGGTAGAGCCTCTGTCTATGTCTCCTATTGACTTATGGGTTTGCTGGGTCAGAAGGTTTGCACGGTCAGAAGGTTTGCACATTTTCAATTACATTAAGTACTGTCAGACTATTTTTGTTTGAATTTTTCCTCTCTTCACTTGTGTGTGAGGATTTCCAATTTTGTACATTTTGAACATCCTTTGGCATATGCCAGTCTTTAATTTTGCTCTTCTGTTGGGTAAAAATTAATAAGTTGATATTTAAATTTGTATTTCTATTATTACTAGTAAATTCTAGAATCTTTTCAAATTTTTCAGTCATTAAGATCCCATCTGTAAATTGTCTGTTTATAGGCAGATGCTAATGAGTAGTTTAATTGAATGAAAATGACCTTAGTATTCATCTAATCACAGCCTTTTAAGAGCCCTTTGCCACTGACCACTTAGTAGAGATGCAGTAAATTTTCATTTAATAAAATGCAATGTACCGCATTTTATTTTCTGTACATCTAATTTCTGCAATTTGCCTTTTGAGTTGGCTCAGTAACCATAGGTAACAAGTCATGAAATGACTCTTTTAAGCTGTCAGTCAATAGGCTTTTAAAACACACAGACTGACAACTTATTCTCTGGCTGTTTCCTGTGCCCCATCCACCCCCAGTTCTCCTAGTCTGCCAAGTATGTTGGGTTTCAGAGGAAATTCAGAGCACAGGGCCTGTTTGGGAAGACAGCAGCTACTGAGAGGACCTGCTGCCTGGGGGCCATGCGGGAGAGATGCAGGCTGCCTCCCCAGACCGTCCTGATCTGACGTGTCAGGAGGGAGCCTCCCGAGGCAGTGATCTTGGACTGATACACATATTTTAATGAACTTGAATTGGCTAAACCAGGGACCTTTGATGGACCAATATTTAATGCACTGTTGGGACCACCCTGGGCATTTAGAGGCTAGAACATTACCTAGATGGAATTCAGCGATAAAATGCCCTTGGTGGCGTATATCTGAGTGAACATCTATCTTTCTAAGGCAGCTCTTCACCGTTCCTCTGCATTCCAGGAACTATTATTACTGCTTTTCCTGAAGTGGTACAACTGAAGAACAAGATTATCTTCTAGAGCTAGGGATTATAGACCATCACTCGGGGTAAAAGGTGTGAATGTGGGAGCGTCCCCATCCCACCCCCCTGCCACCTCAGAAGGCCTGAGCCACCGTTGCTGTGTGTATGAGTGACACTATTCTGTCCAACTTGTAGAATTATAATCCTTGCCTCTGTTACCCCATAACCCATGTTTTTCAAATGTCACCATGAACCCCACATTAACTATGTCTTATTTGGATGAAAATATCTCTATGTTTCTTTCCAAATTATGTTGTGTGCTATATTTTTCTATTAAAATGAGTTTTTTCCCCTAGACAAACTTTTGCTTCACTCAGTGTAGCACATTTGAATTTTATTTCCATCACTATTTTTAAAGCAATCACGTAAGTTTAACTGCTTAGTTTTCGTTATCACATTAATTTAGCTAATGTATTTATTATTAATATTTTCACAAAGTTTTAAAAAATTAAAGCAAGAAAATTTAATTTCACAAGGTCTCTGAAGCATATCAAAAAGTTATAATGTAAATGTAGAGTTAAGAAATTATTAATGGCCTAAAATTTATGTATTATAATTTTGGTGTTTACTGTTTAGTAATTTAAAAAGTGATCTTTCTAAATGTCCCCTCCCAAATTATTTCAGCAATCACTCTATTCACAGTTCATGCATCTCCAGATTCTTGTCTGATTTAACCTAGTGCCAGATCTTTTCAGGGTCCCAATTCTGACACACATTACATTTCACAACTACTTCACTGGGGAAAGAATATCTCCTCAAATGGTTAAACAGGGTATCAGGTTTGACTTTGCAGAGTTCTCTGTGGGCCGTGAGTCTAGAATTCTGTTTTAAGGATGAATGGAATTTAGACTCGTTATTCTATAATCAGTAGACCCTATGTTAGGAAGAAGTAATTGGAGAAAAGACATTTGTGTCAGTTTCATAATATATGTTCATAATTCTTTAATCTGAATATTCACTACTGTTTATTACTGTGTTTGTCACAAAGTTCCCCAATAAAACATTAATTGACATGAAATTTGCTCTCGTGGTGTGATGAATATTCTGAATATATATTTAATAATTATGTATTTAGTGTTCAGATTAAGATACCATCCATTCAGTTCGTCTTTTGTCTTTGGACTTACAATATTCAGAGCAGTGTCAGAGTTTTGCCAAGTTACTTTGGTGCTGAAATGCACACACATTCCTGGGTAGATAGGTTGATAGGATCTGTGGTTAAGGACTCACATCTGACTGGAGGACCCTTCTGAGGAGGCCCTGGCAGATCAGCGTCACCCCTATGCTCTGCTGGGCACCTGGAGACAATAGAGAAGTTTTATTTTCAGGGGTATATATTCTGTTATAAGTGAAAGTGAAAGTGAAGTTGCTCAGCCGTGTCCGACTCTTTGCTACCCGTGGACTGTAGCCCACCAGGCTCCTCCGTCCATGGGATTCTCCAGGCAAGAATACTGAAGTGGGTTGCCATTTCCTTCTCCAGGGGATTTTCCCGATCCAGGGATCGAACCCAGGTCTCCCGCATTCCAGGCAGACGCTTTAACCTCTGAGCCACCATATTCTGTTACAGGACTGCTCCAAATGTTTGAGCATCCATTTCAGCTACTCTCAGTGGTCTTGTTAATCGGCTCTTCCCTCAGTAATGCTCACTGGGGACATGGTGACACCTGACCTGACCCCAGCAAGCGTTTAGCTCACATCCCTGAGTCTGCAGGTGACCCATGTCCAACTCACTGTGCTGGGCTCAGCCTTGCTCCGGACTCAGGTAAGGGTAGTTCTTGTTGCACATGTGTGCTGTGCCTTCTGGGTCCTGTTCTCATACTGACGAGTGGAGCACGCCAGGCTGGCAAGGACACAGACTCATTCATGGCCTCTGCGGCATTGGATCACAAGCGTCCACTCCCAGCAAATAGCCCCGTCCAGCCCAATGTGAGTGGAGCAGGAGGCCAAGTACTTCCTCAACAATAATTCAAAAGATCATCCCTTTTAAATCTGATCTCTGCATGAAAGCAGGTCATTATAAGCTTCCCCTTTCACTGCAGATATAGTAGCTAAAAATCAGAAAGATTAAATGTCCCAGCCTGGTGACAGTAAGGAGAAAGGCCAGCAGGCTCATCCAGTCTAATTGAGTCCAAAGCTGCTGTCTTTGCATTATTCCCATGGCTTCTCTCTGGCTCACCATCCAGATCATAAATACATCAATTTGAAAGAAAACTTCATACTCCCCTTAAGATTTCTCTTTTCCAACAATGCTACTGTTCCTCCCAGTTACCATCAGAATCTTTTAATTTTCCAGATGAATTCCAGCTGCTAAATACTGCGGTCACCATTATTTCATACTCACAATCACATTAAAATCTGCTACCACCACTAGACAAGTCATTGTATGACAAAACCAATACAGAATTGTAAAGTAAAATAAAAAATAAATTAAAAAATAAATAAATAAATAAAATTAAATTAAAAAAAATAAAATAATTTTATAGATAAGATAAATCAATATATGTCTGACCAGTTTAGGCGTCAATAGGAATCTTTGAATAAAATCTTGAAAACTCTGGGAGGTGTGTGTGGTTGTGGAATATATATATATATCCTAAGAACTTCAGTCCTTTCTGAATTTTACTTGAGTTCTGGGAAATTATTTTATAAAGAGTTTAAAAAATACTCACTTTAAAGTGGTGGTGGTAGCTTTTACTTTATAGAATTCCAGAGAAAGAGATTTCAGGGTTTCTTTTTATTTATTCATGAAATAAAAAAGAGGATATTTCCTAGTGAAAAAGGGAAAAGAGAGGCTTACTAGTAAATAAAGTCTCACAGTGTGTTTCTGTAGTCAGACTGGGCCTTCAAATGTAATCTGAGTCTGCTCACTTTTATGAAAATCTGCTGTTCCTTGACACAGTGCCTCCTTTGATCTGGACAGGATCTAAACCTTGGAATGATGAAACTTATATCTGTGTTAGATAATTCTTAGGAGATGTAACCTTTAGTTGAATTCAAATTTTGTATGAATTGCATACATTTTAAAATCTTTTCTTAAAATGAACATGCCCATAAATGTTCATATTTTCACTTTTTAAAAATTTTACTTTACAATACTGTATTGGTTTTTCCATACATCAACATGAATCCACCACAGGTGTACACGTGTTCCCAATCCTGAACCCCCCTCCCACCTCCCTCCCCATACCATCTCTCTGGGTCATCCCAGTGCACCAGCCCCAAGCATCCTGTATCCTGCATCGAACCTAGACTGGCAATTCATTTCTTATATGATATTATACATGTTTCAATGCCATTCTCCCAAATCATCCCACCCTCTCCCTCTCCCACAGTCCAAAAGACTGTTCTATACATCTGTGTCTCTTTTGCTGTCTCGCATACAGGGTTATTGTTACCATCTTTCTAAATTCCATATATATGTGTTAGTATACTGTATTGGAGTTTTTCTTTCTGGCTTACTTCACTCTGTATAATTGGCTCCAGTTTCATTCACCTCATTAGAACGGATTCAAATGTATTCTTTTTAATGGCTGAGTAATACTTCATTGTGTATATGTACCACAGCTTTTTTATCCATTCATCTGCTGATGGACATCTAGGTTGCTTCCATGTCCTGGCTATTATAAACAGTGCTGCGATGAACATTGGGGGTACACATGTCTCTTTCATATTTTCACTTTTTATATTAACATCTTCAATATATTGGTTTCCCAGGTGGCACTAGTGGTAAAGAACCTGTCTGCTAATGCAGGAGATGCAAAAGATTTGGGTTTGATCCCTGGGTTGGGAAGATCCCCTGGAGAAGGGCATGGCAACCCACTCCAGTATTCTTCTCTGGAGAATCCTATGGACAGAGGAGCCTGGCGGGCTACAGTTCAAAGGGTTGGACATGAATGAGTGACTAAACACACAAACACATAATACTCAAGATACATGTTTAACACATTTACTAAAATTAAGTACTCCTTGAATTGCTGCACAAGATTAAAGTGAAAGTGAAGTCACTTAGTCGTGTCCGACTCTTTGTGACCCCATGGCCTGTAGCCTACCAGGCTCCTCTGTCCATGGGATTTTCCAGGATTTACAGGAGACTAAAAGCCTGTCCTCAGTACAGCTATAAATTATCCTCAGTGAGCATTACAGGCACAAACAGGACTGGAGGGGAGGCTGGGCTTGGATGTGGCTCAGAACTACTGTGTCCCCAGAGCAGGGCCCTTCCTCAGTGTCCCCACACTTGGAAGTAAAAAAAGTCATAATAATAATAAGACATCTAGAATTTGAAATGACATAAATGAACTAAACATTTATGCAAGTTCTGTCCTGTGGAGGCTTTGTGAGTCTTATCCTTCTATAAGCACCATAGTTCATATGTTCTCTGAAATATAAAACTAGGGATATTGATACAAAAAGGTACAATATTAGCAAGTGTTTGATATTTTCTAGTACATCCTTATATTTTAATATGTATGTTAAAAAGTTCTTTAGAAGTCATTCTAAATATGAATATAACTATGTAATGCTTGGATTTATACCTTAACTAGAATTGGCATAAATATTTATGCTACTTTTGTCTCTGTATTTCAATGTATGAAATATGATCACAACATTTGCCTTTAAAATACTTCATAGAACATGAAAAAAACAGAAATAACTGGCAATGGGATATTTGATCTTATTCCATATTTACAAAATTACATGAAGAAATAATTCCCCAAATATCTATTTTATCTCTTTAAAGTATTTTGGGCATTATGCAAAGGCTTCTTAGAATCCTAAAATGATTACTGGAAAAAATAAGCTAATTCATTATTTCATTTAAAAAACTTAATAGCCCATATAAACAATTAAACCAAGAATAACAACAATATAGTGATTTTTTTTTTTTTAAGTTTTGACCAAAAATTCGTTGTGTTACTCCTTAATCTAGGAATGCCCTTTTGCAATTATTTGGTCCTTGTGATACTCAGTTTCTTCTTCGTTTTTAAAAATTATTTATTTATTTTTTTATATTTGGTTGTGCTGAACTCTGAGAGTTGATGATGGACAGGGAGGCCTGGCGTGCTGCAATTCATGGGGTCGCAAAGAGTCGGACACAACTGAGCAACTGAACTGAACTGGGTCTTTGTTGCTATGGGGGCTACTCTCTAGCTGCGGTGCACGGGCTTCTGACTGTGGTGGCTTCTCTTATTGGCAGAGCACGGGCTCTAGAGCACACGGGCTTAGTGGTTGTGGCTCCCAGGCTCTAGAGCACAGGCTCAGGTTGTAGCTTACAAGGCTTTGTTGCCTTGGGTCATGTGGGATCTTCCTGGATCAGGGATCCAACCTGTGTCTCCTGCGTTGGCCGGCAGATCCTTTACCACTGAGCCATCAGGGAAGCCCGACACTCAATTTCTTCATCAGTAAATTAGAAATGATGCTTTTGATGATACACATCCAAGGCCTCTATAAATTTGAGATGAGGGGCTTCCCTAGTGGCTCAGCAATAAAGAATCCTCCTGCCAATGCGGGAGATGTGGGTTTGATCCTGAATTGGGGAAGAGTCCCTGGAGAAGGAAATGGCAACCCATTACAATAATCCTGCCAGGAAAATCCTATGGACACAGGAGCCTGGCAGCCTACAGTCCATGAGGTCACAAAGAATCAGACATGACTTACCAACTGAAAAAAAAAAATGCGTGAAGCACCTAGGAAACTTTAGTGCACTGGCAAAACCATCACCATCACTGACACATCGTCTTTTTCAGGAGAGTAAGTAAACCCAGAGGTTAGCTCCGCATGTTGTTTTTTTAATGAAAAGGATATATTTTGCTTTCTCCAGTGATAAACTTGATTATGTGGTAAATGTCTGGACAGTTGGTTTTGATTTGGCATGGAGAAAATCTGTCAGTTTTCACCCTCACTGTCTGCCAGGTGTGGGTCTTACCAAATGCTTCCCAGGCTTCATTAATTTCTCAGAGCTCAGTGACAAGTGAATCTCTCCTGGGGTTCCAGGAAATACTGTCATTGTTTTGAAACTCTGCATTTCTCCAGCCATGAGAAGCTCGCATCATACTTTTTGTTAACATTAAATGAGGTAAATCTGTTGTCTAAACAATGCCAAAACTCTTTTTTCCCCTTTGATTCCTCATAAAACCCTTATAATCTTAGGGTTATCAGGTCACATTGAGTTTATCTACTCAGACACTTTCATTTTCGAGGATAGTGAAACTGAGACCAAGAAAGATGTCTTCATTGCCATCTTACACAGCTAATTAGTGGTCAAAGACAGACTAGAAATTAGGTTGCTGATATCTAGTTCATCCTACTATTATGTGATATTTTACTGGTGAAATGAGAAATAAAATAATCAGTGGAGCAAGAAATAAAATTATAATAATAAATAACATAAAATAATAAGTGTAATTAACTGAATGCTTGCTATATCCAGGCTTTAAATACACCATCTAGATGGGTTCTCCCAAATTTAATGGCAGGTATAATTGGCCGGTTTCCCTGCTGGCCACATCCAGGCAGAGAGAGAATCCAATGATCACGGTCACATGAGCAGGAAGTGGCAGCAACTGTCATTGGAAAGTGCAGATCTTTATTAATAGCCATGTAAATTCTTGAGGCCATTTGTGAACATAGGGAGTGGTGACAGGAGTCATCAGTAAAAGCATCACCTGGAATATTGCTTGTTGTGTTAAGAGAATAATTGGAACTGAGTGGCTCTCAAGACAACTTCAGAGTCTAGAGAAAGGTTCCCACCAGCAAGACCACTTTACACTTGTCATCACCATGAACAGACTTTTCATACAGCAAACTATTGCTTGTCTTCATTAAACTACTGTAGACTGTCCCTTGCCATGATGAATAAAACAGAACCCAGAGCAGACTCAGCCTCATTCCACAGAGCTTCCCAGACCAGGGGAAATTCTAGCAGTGGGTGATGCTGGGTTAGTGGTAAGTGAGGGGAGGGAAGACTTCCTCCAGCAGTGAGAAAGGGAGAGGAGGACCCGTCCTGCACAAACAGTGTGCGAGACGTCCACAGGAGAACAGCTCACACACGTGGGGAGGCGGGAAGGATCTTGGCTTGTCCAGCGAACCAGAGGTTGCTGTGGCCTTGGCTTAGGGGTGAGGGTGATGGTTAGGATGAGGTGGAGAGACAGGCAGGTGAGGGGTGTAGCTCATCCAGTGTTTTTATTGCTGTGTTGATCGGTGACCTCTGAGAGATGCCTGACCTGGGAGGGCGGAGAGGTGGGGTCAAGCACAGTTGATGCCATGCAGGGTCCAGGTCACCATCGGATGACTGGGCTCAGATCGTAAACCATGCATGGGCAGATGGCGAATGTGTTGTTGGTGTTGAGTACAGTACTTGACAGACTTAATTCGAGGCTGAGAATAAAGAAGGGATCAAGGAGAAATTCTTAGGGATTTTCCTTGGCCAACCAGCTGGTTGTTTCCATTTGCTAAGAATACCTTGGTTAGGAGCACGTTTTGGATGGTGCAGTGGGAGGACAGCGAGTTGTGGTGGGAGGACAGTGAGTCTTCAGTGTCAGGCATATTCCTGTTAATAAAATCACTTCTTTCCAAATGGAGGTGTCAGTGAATGGGTGGATACAAGAAGCTGGAGCCAAGAGGAGTCTAAGCTTTATGTGCATGGCCAGAAGCTTATCAGGGGATTTTATCCATGAGAATGGATGAGACGACCAATGGCGCCAAGGAGCCAGAAGTCTAGGAGGAGCCTGAAGGGCTCCAGCATTAGCAGGAGAAATGAGCAGGGAGACCATTTCTGTCAAGGTCTCGACAGCAACACGTGGTGGATCAAATTGGAAGAGTTTACCCTCTGGGGGACCAAAAGTCGATGAGTCACTGCTCCTCACCCTTGGGGATGGCAGACCAGTGGGCAGGAATCACAGCTGTACAGGGCACTCCTGTCTTCCCTTGATATGCCTGTTGGACAAATAAGCTGAAAGCTGGAGGTCCAGAGCCTGTGGATGGCAGGTCAGGCAGGACAGTGCCTCATGGGGGAGAGGGAGGGTTGGGCATGGAGAACAGCAGGGTTTAAATCAGGGGGATGGAGCCAGCACGCTCTTTCCTCATCTCTAATTGTATATAGTGCAGGGGAAATGTGGAAGTTATCTGCTTTGTTATCTCCCCAGGGTGTGGTGAGAACTAAATTACTTTAGATGCTGGAGACTGCCTTGAAAATTTGAAGCCTTACGTAGTGGTTTAGTACTTGTTGTCGCTGAGGCCAGGTCTCCCACTGAGGGAAGGAAAACATGGCCTGGGTCACAGAAATGAATGCAGTTTTGTGGAAGCTCAGTTCATTTCTTGAAAAAAACCAGATCCCTGAACAAAAAGACTATTACAGCACCCGGGTAGGAAAACTGAAATTATTTTAAGTGGCAGCTACAATTTTCTGCCTTTTCTCCTCCTTATTTCTCAGGTACTTCTAGTATATTTCTAATAAAAATTTTCTGTGATTAACAAAGAGGTAGAAATGCAAGCATCATAGCGTATTTTTACTATATTTCTTCAGTGATGAAGTTTAAGGATTGAAATCACTTACTGTGTTTTCTGTTACAGTCCAAGCCTGGGAGTAGAAGATAAATATGATTAGAAATGCTATGAGAGTGGCTTGATAGAAATAATTGCAATAATTTAACATCTATTTTCATTTGATCTTCACCCTGCTAACAATTGGTATTAGATGGGTAATATTTAAAAGAAACCCAGCTGGGAGAGTGTGTGGAGGAAAGGGAACCTTCTTACACTGCTGGTGGGAATGCAAACTAGTACAGCCACTATGGAGAAAAGTGAGGAGATTCCTTTAAAAACTGGAAATAGAATTGCCATCAGTTCAGTTCAGTTCAGTTGCTTAGTCGTGTCCGACTCTTTGCGACCCCATGAATCACAGCACGCCAGGCCTCCCTGTCCATTACCAACTCCCAGAGTTCACTCAGACTCACATCCATCAAGTCAGTGATGCCAGCCAGCCATCTCATCCTCTGTCATCCCCTTCTCCTCCTGCCCCCAATCTCTCCCAGCATCAGAGTCTCTTCCAGTGAGTCAACTCTTCGCATGAGGTGGCCAAAGTACTGGAGTCTCAGCTTTAGCATCATTCCTTCCAAAGAAATCCCAGGGCTGATCTTCAGAATGGACTGGTTGGATCTCCTTGCAGTCCAAGGGACTCTCAAGAGTCTTCTCCAACACCACAGTTCAAAAGCATCAATTCTTTGGTGCTCAGCCTTCTTCACAGTCCAACTCTCACATCCATACATGACCACTGGGAAAACCATAGCCTTGACTAGATGGACCTTAGTCGGCAAAGTAATGTCTCTGCTTTTCAATACGCTATCTAGGTTGGTCATAACTTTCCTTCTGAGGAGTAAGTGTCTTTTAATTTCATGGCTGCAGTCACCATGTGCAGTGATTTTGGAGCCCCCCAGAATAAAGTCTGACATTGTTTCCACTGTTTCCCCATCTATTTCCCATGAAGTGATGGGACTGGAAGCCATGATCTTCATTTTCTGAATGTTGAGCTTTAAGCCAACTTTTTCACTCTCCACTTTCACTTTTATCAAGAGGCTTTTTAGTTCCTGTTCACTTTCTGCCATAATGGTGGTGTCATCTGCATATCTGAGGTTATTGATATTTCTCCTGGCAATCTTGATTCCAGCTTGTGTTTCTTCCATATGACCCAGCAATCCCATTGCTGGGCATACACACTGAGGAAACCAGAAGTGAAAGAGACACATGTACCCCAATGTTCATTGCATCACTGTTTACAATAGCCAGGACATGGAAGCAACCTAGATGTCCATTGGCAGAAGAATGGATAAGAAAGCTGTGGCACATATACACAATGGAATATTACTCAGTTATTAAAAAGAATGAATTTGATTCAGTTCTAATGAGGTGGAGGAAACTGGAGTCTATTATATAGAGTGAAGTAAGTCAGAAAGAAAAACACCGATACAGTATATTAACGCATATATATGGAATCTAGAAAGATTGTAACGATGACTCTATATGCGAGATAGCAAAAGAGACACAGATGTAAAAAATAGACTTTTGGACTCTTTAGGAGAAGGCGAGGGTGGGATGATTTGAGAGAATAACATTGAAACATGTATATTATCATATGTGAAATAGATCACCAGTCCAGGTTTGATGCATGAGACAGGGTACTCAGGGCTGGTGCACTGGGATGACCCTGAGGGATGGGATGGGGATATGGGAGGGGGCCTTGGGATGGGGATATGGGAGGGTGCCTCAGGATGGGGAACACATGTACAACCATGGCTGATTCATGTCAATTTATGGCAAAAACCACTGCAATATTGTAAAGTAATTAGCCTCTAATTAAAGTAAATAAATTAAAAAAAAACATTTTCCTATCAAGAAAAATAAATAAAAGAAACCCAGCTGGAGAGAGGATTCCACGTGGCCAGAAAGTACAGTTAAATGTGTAGCAATGAAATTAGTAGAGCGCGTTCAGAGAGATGTCAGCTAACAGTTCACACATGATTAGAGACTGTGTTGTCATCGTTCAGTCGCTCAGTCGTGTCCGACTGAGTATACTGTTCATATACTTCGTGTCCGACTCTTTGCGACCCCAGTGACTGCAGCACGCCGGGCTTCCCTGTCCTTCACCACTCCTGGAGCTTGCTCAAACTCACGTCATTGAGTTGGTGATGCCATCTGCCCATCTTATCCTCTGATGTACCCTTCTCCTCCTGCCCTCAGTCTTTCCTAGCATCAAAGTCTTCTAATGAGTCAGTTCTTTGAATCAGGTGGCCAAAGTATTGGAGCTTCAGCTTCAGCATCAGTCCTTCCTATGTGACCATGTTTAAGACACAAAAATTACTAACATGCTCCTTGGAAAAGGTTATTTTAGGCTGTAATGTCTAGTGAGCAAGATGAGTGAAACCCAACTTGTAAAGGCTGCTATTTTGAGGAAGAAAGGTGACCCAGTTTCTATTGCCTTAATTCTGTGTTAAAATATAACAGAGAAATAGGAAGTCAAAATAAAATTTAAAAGAATTAGAATGTTTTTTTCCTTTCTTTTAATCTTTAATTTATGGTTCTAATAAAATCTGCTATTTTCTTGATATTTTATAGGATAGAGCTCTTTAGTTAAATTAGTAATTCTCCTCTTCATAATATAGAGAGCCAGAGAATAAATGACCAAGTTACTATTAAGTTTACAGTATTTCTCAGAAGGACTAACGTATTTCCACTAGTAGTTTTTCCAGTTTCCTTAGAAAAAGACAAAAGCTTATTGACTTTTTAGGATGCAATATTGTGTTAAATATATATGTCATTGATTGCTTCAAAGGATCAGAAAAACAGTATTTTTAGTTATCAAGATGCATTTATTACAAATATTTATCCAGCTTTCTTTTAAGCAGAAGTATTTATTAACTGGCATCTGTATAATTGGCAATGTAATATGACTCCAAAATAGTGAAAATATTTCAAGTGTTTTCATCAACATCAAAAGGATATTTTGGGACTTCCCTGGTTGTCCAGTGGTTCCCAATGCAGGGGGCATGGGTTCAATCTCTGGTCAGGGAACTAAGATCCCACATGCTGTGTGGTGTAGACAAAATTTTTTTTACAAAGAATAACTATTCTGTCATCATTTTAATATTATATCTGTTGTGTTCTTATTTCTTAAAGGTTCTTGATCCGTAAATGTTATAAGTGAACACTTACAGGCCCAGTGTTTGGCATCCTTCTTTCATTGACATCCAGAGCATGTATTTCAGTGCATATTCAGTTATTTTAAAAATCTTTTGCTTGTAGTAGTAATTGGACAAGTCACTTTTCCTCTTTCAGCTATTTAAAGTAATTTTTAACTTAAAAGGGCCTCAGTAGAGTGTCTGCAGTAGTAAAGTTCTTTCAGCAGCACCTTCACCCACCCCTCGGCTGGGCCTTGGTGGCAGGCGTGGTGAACGCCCAGCCAATGAGTTGAGCTCAGGCCCTGCCCGCAAGAGCCGGACTGTTTCAGGTTCAAGTGCGCAGTTGGGAGGTAAAGTGCTTACAGTAACAGATCAACTGGCAAAGACCCATGGCCGCCCGTCATCATTTCCTTCCCTGTCACGGGAAATGGATGAGTGTGACGTGCCTTTTCCATGTATTCAGTATTCCTGTGATTGGAAAGGACTTTCTGCTTTAAGATGTCATTAACTCCCATGGGAATCAGTCTCTGCTCTAAGAGACCCAGGCCCTGCAAGAACATGGTGGTCCCCACGCTGCTCAGGGATTTTCCACAGCTGCATCTCGATATCAGTGCAGAGATAAACACCAATCTATGAGCTTTTCTCAGACTTGCCAACTCAAAGGCCAGCAGGGCTCTGGGAGGTCCCTGGCTGGATTCCTAAGTCCTTGGCAAAACAACTCTAGGACACTGTATGTCATCTCATCTTCAGTACCGCTGTTCTTTGGCTTTCTTTTGATTGACACCTGTCTCTTTTCAGTGTCATATTTGCCTTATATCCAACTAGAAAGATTTCCTCATCAAAGAAATCTCCTGCAGTGTTACATGGATCAGTTGCTACTTATTTCACAGACAACACACAGACTTAAAATTTATATTTGGATGATTTTACATTTTGCAGGCAGAAATTTTACTTCTTACATGGACAGTGATAAAAACATAGTTATGAGCAAAATGCCTTGTACAACTAATGAGTTGAAGAACCCCAGTGAGCCCGTTTGTGCAAGAAACACAAAACCCTAAAACAAAAACCCCAGACTGTGTCTAGAGGTGGAATTCCCTAGATCACAAAACCTGCTCTTTCCAAACAGCTGTGTATCTCCCACTTCATTTTGCTACCTTGTAAGTAGAGTCCCATTACTCAATAGAGCTGAGTAATACAGCTCATCAACCTGTATTAAAATAAGTGTAGTATGAAAGCTGGGCTTCCCTGGTGGCTCAGCGGTAAAGGGTCCACCTGCCAATGTAGGCTCTGCAGTAAAGAATCTACCCACAATGCAAATTCGTTGCCTGGGTTGGGAAGATCCCTTGGAAAAGGAATTGGCAAGCCACTCCAGTATTCTTGTCTGGAAAATCCCATGGTCAGAGGAGCCTGGTGGGCTCTTCTTTGCCATGGGGTGGCAAAGAGCTGGACATGACTGAGGCACTAAACAAGTATGAAAGCTGGTTCAAAGTGTGATGATCTGCGTACTGCCCTGGGTGGTGGGCAGCGTAGCTTGGCTTTGAAGAGATCATTACTCAAGTTTATCTTCAGACACATCCATGAAAGTGGGAACTCAGGAAGTAAGGTTAATAAAACGCTGACTTACATAGGTGATGACAGATTCAAGTCTTTTAGAGATAGACCTTCCAGATCTTTAATCGATGCCCTCAGGGTGACCTCCAGGAAACCCACCTATTAGAGACAATGCTTCTGCAGCCGGACTCAGGTCTCACAGGGGGCTTGTGAACAGGAGTGAGGTTGCCTCATGCTCACACTTTCTCAGAAACAGTGATATTTTGTAACCAAGAGCGGGAACAGCAGAATGAGCAAAATGCTGTTTTCCTGAGCTCATTTTAGCTATGGTTGTCCCATCTATAGTACATTTTTATTGTATTAAGTGCATTCATTTTTCAGTGTGAATATTACCGATTGTGGTTGTCACTCATCTTTTTGTTCTTTTTGTCATTACTGATTATTAATATTTTGTTTTGAAGTATTTCTGAGCAGTTGGAGTTGCTTCAGCCACGTGTAGAAGTGTGAGAGCCTCATAATTTGGACGTCCCCACAGGGGTTGGGAGGGCAGATAAGGGAGGAGGGGCTGCCAGGGGAGCCAGGGCATTCTTGGCAAGGATATGCTGCTGGAAAGAACGTCTTCCAGAAGCCCAAGTCCCCCAGTTCTTGTCCCCCAGGATCCAGATGAAGATGAAACCTGGAATATTGGCCAGGTCTGAAGGAGGTGATGCATCGTCGCTTTCCTCTTTCATGTAATTGGATTTGGAGAACTGGCTGGAAGAAGAGGCAGGGGCTTTAAAACGATGAACATGACGTAGGGCCCATGGACCTTGATGCTGGAAGCCTTGCCCTTAAAAACATCTTTGCTGCCTGTGATTCAGGCTGAATGTCCTCAAGTCAGGCTTTAGCTCTGGTCTAATAAGAGGTCATGGGGAGACCAGGGAACGAAGGTGGATGAGGGACAAGGCAGTTGTGACAGACACTGTCCAGTGAGAGGGCTGAGCTCTTCTTGAGGGACCACAGATGCACACTGTATACTCATCCCAGAACCAAACTCAAGGCAAAGCCCCCAGAAGGTAGAAAGGACCCACGGGGTCCACTCACGTAGGGAGGGACTCTGACGAGGTACAGACCTGCACCCCCAGGCCTGGTTGGCTTGTGACTGTTTTCTTTCTGCTGTGAGGATTTACTGCCATGAAGCCTAATTAAGATCATTTTAGGTGAAAAAAGTGAAGCATATAATCACAGGTGAATCATTACTCGTCACGGAGTAGAAAGGTGACACTTAGCACAGAAATATTTCTCCATTTGGGGCTCCAAAGCAGAGATTACAGCCCTCATAAAAGTGAAAATATAGCTTCAATCAGACCTGAAATGATCTCACGGTTGAAAACATGCTTCAAAGCCTCCGCCTCATCCTTTCTGGTCTTCCAGTCCGTGTGAATGCAATGAGCCTCCTTGCAACAGGGAACTGTAGTTCATCTACTTAGCACTTTGGAAAATTTGTCTGGTTCAACATTTCTTAAATACTAAAATGGGGCATGTGGATTAGAGATCAATTTCTTGTGAACATAATTTTTGTAGTCAAAGAACATCTGCAATGTTATTTAACAATTACTAATAAACATATTGGACTTCCCTGGTGGCTTAGATGGTAAAGCATCTGCCTACAATGTGGGAGACCTGGGTTCAAGTAAACTGAGCCACCTGGGAAGCTGCATAGCAAAGTGTACACCTACTTAAAGTGTGCACTTCATTGATTTTAGAATATATACAGAGTTGTACAACTATTCAGTTCTTCTGTGTATTCTTGCCACCTCTTCTTAATATTTTCTGCTTCTGTTAGGTCCATACCATTTCTGTCCTTTATCGACCAAGATAATCACGATGCGATGATCACTCACCTACAGCCAGACATCCTGGAATATGAAGTCAAGTGGGCCTTAGAAAGCATCACTATGAACAAAGCTAGTGGAGGTGATGGAATTCCAGTTGAGCTCTTTCAAATTCTGAAAGATGATGCTGTGAAAGTGCTGCACTCAGTATGCCAGCAAATTTGGAAAACTCAGCAGTGACCACAGGACTGGAAAAGGTCAGTTTTCACTCCAATCCCAAAGAAAGGCAATGCCAAAGAATGCTCAGACTACCACACGATTGCACTCATCTCACACGCTAGCAAAGTAATGCTCAAAATTCTCCAAGCCAGGCTTCAGCAATACATGAACTGTGAACTTCCAGATGTTCAAGCTGGTTTTAGAAAAGGCAGAGGAACCAGAGATCAAATTGCCAACATCCACTGGATCATCAAAAAAGGAAGAAAGTTCCAGAAAAACATCTATTTCTGCTTTCTTGACTATACCAAAGCCTTTGACTGTGTGGATCACAATAAACTGTGGAAAATTCTGAAAGAGATGGGAATACCAGACCACCTGACCTGCCTCTTGAGAAACCTATATGCAGGTCAGGAAGCAACAGTTAAAACTGGACATGGAACAAACACTGGTTCCAAATAGGAAAAGGAGTACGTCAAGGCTGTATATTGTCACTCTGCTTATTTAACTTCTATGCAGAGTACATCATGAGAAACGCTGGGCTGGAAGAAGCACAAGCTGGAATCAAGATTGCCAGGAGAAACATCAATAACCTCAGATATGCAGATGACCCCATCCTTATGGTAGAAAGTGAAGAGGAACTAAGAAGCCTCTTGATGAAAGTGAAAGAGGAGAGCGAAAAAGTTGGCTTAAAGCTCAAGATTCAGAAAACGAAGATCATGGCATCTGGTCCCATCACTTCATGGGGAATAGATGGGGAAACAGTGGAAACAGTGTCAGAATTTATTTTGGGGGGCTCCAAAATCACTGCAGATGGTAACTGCAGCCATGAAATTAAAAGACGCTTACTCCTTGGAAGAAAAGTTATGACCAACCTAGATAGCATATTGAAAAGCAGAGACATTACTTTACCAACAAATGTCCATCTAGTCAAGGCTATGGTTTTCCAGTGGTCATGTATAGATGTGAGAGTTGGACTGTGAAGAAAGCTGAGTGCCGAAGAATTGATGCTTTTAAACTGTGGTGTTGGAGAAGACTCTTGAGAGTCCCTTGGACTGCAAGGAGATCCAACCAGTTCATCCTAAAGGAAATCAGTCCTGGGTGTTCTTTGGAAGGAATGATGCTAAAGCTGAAACTCCAGTACTTCGGCCACCTCATGAGAAGAGTTGACTCAGTGGAAGAGACCCTGATTTTGGGAGGGATTGGGGACAGGAGGAAAAGGGGACGACAGAGGATGAGATGGCTGGATGGCATCACTGACTCAATAGACTTGAGTTTGAGTGAACTCCGGGAGTTGGTGATGGACAAGGAGGCCTGGTGTGCTGTGATTCATGGGGTCACAAAGAGTCGGACACGACTCAGCGACTGAACTGAACTGAACTGTATAACCACTGGGCTTCCTCGGTGACTCAGATAGGAAAGAATATGGCAATAATGCAGGAGACCAAAGTTTGATCCTTGGGTCAAGAAGATCCCCTGAAGAAAGAAATGGCAACCCATTCCAGTATTCTTGCCTGGAGAGTCCCATGGACAGAAGATACTGGCAGGCTACAATGCATAGGATCGCAAAGAGTAGGACACAACTTAGCAACTAAACAACAACAATGAGGAGGCTCAAGATAGGTGCCTGTCACACATGCTAGCTGAGCATCTCTCTACAGACTCTCCTGGGAATCAAACAGGAGACTGGACAGGAGGGTGTGATAGTTCCTCTGGCACTCTGCCTGCTTCTCATCTCGGCAGATCTGATTTTGTTTTGGTTTATATCGTGGGCTTGCTATGTTCCTTTATAGACTATGATTTCACAAGTTTATTATCTTTTTAAAGTCATAGTTTGTAGGGACATAAATTACTGTTTCAATGCAACAGAGTTTCTTTGTTAGTGTTTACTATATTTTCTGAAAAATTAAGGATCATTTAAGGGGATGACCAAGGATGAGATGGTTGGATGGCATCACTGACTCAATGGACATGAGTTTGAGCAAGCTCTGGGAGATGGTGAAGGACAGGGAGGTCTGGTGTGCTGCAGTCTTGCAGAGTCAGACACGACTGAGTGACTGAACAATAACAACGATCTTGCAGGCAGGCATTGTTCCTTGCAATTCTGTAAGTCAGGTAGGATTCAGGTCTGCTGCTTATGGGCTTGGGATTCCTTTTCTATGAGCAACTGGTCTTTAATACCTTTGGATGACTATCTGAGCTCAAATTCATGCAGCACTGCTATGAATAGCTCCCAATTTATTTCAGTGAGTTCTGAAAACTGTTAAAAATAGGACCTTGCTGAGACTTCATATTCTCCTGTTTTTCATAGCTGATCTGACAAAACATGTCTTTGTAAATCTTTTCAATTTAGAAAGAATTTTGCTTTACCTCCTCAATAATGTCTGATTTTTAAAATTTATCTCTAAAACTCAACATAAAAAAAATGGTATGAGTCAAATCTGTTAAATTTTCCCCACTTATTTTCAACATAACACAAGTTAACTTGAATACCTATTTCACACATCCCAGGGCTTATACATAGTAGGGCCTCAGTGGGATTGTTAATTTTGTATGTCAAGACTGAAGTACCCAGATAATTGGTCAAACCTTATTTTTAATGGTTCTGCAAAGGCATTTTTAGGTGATGTGTGTGCATGAGTGCTGTTATCTCAGTCATGTCCAACCCTTTGTGACCCTATGGATTGTAGCTCCCCAGGCTCCTCAGTTCGTGGGATGCTCCAGGCAAGAATACTGGAGTGGGTTGTCATTTCTTCCTCCAGAGATCTTCCTGACCTGAGGATCCAATCCACAACTCCTGTGTCTCCTGCATTGCAGGCAGATTGTTAACCCACTGAGCCACCGGGGAAGCCCTTTTTATATGCTATTGACATTTAAATCAGTAGACTCTGAGGAAAGCAGAGTGCTCTTCCTATGCCTGGTGTGCCTGACTGGTCAGTAGAAGACTGGCCTCCCCGCGTGAGAGGATATCCTGCAGCTGATGGTCTATGGACTCAGCTCACCCCCAGGTCTCCAGCCTGCTGGTTTACCCTGCAGACTGCCATGATCATGGGATCCAATTAAGCTAAATCTCTCTGTGGACACATGTGTAGACACACACACACATACATCGTCTGGTCTGTAGGTCTTTTCTCTGGAGAACCTTGACTGACTCACTTAGTGACAATGAGTTTACTCCTTCCTTCCTTCTCATGAGGTTGCAAATTCTGGTCCAGGTGTGCCCTGCTCAGCTTTGCAATCTTCCTCCTGAGCACAACCCCTGTACAGGGAAGAAGCAGTCATATTTGTTGAAAACAAGGTTAGGATGCTCTTTTTTTTTTTTTTCATTTTTATTGTGTTCATATTTTCTTCTTTTTGACCAGAATTATTGTATTTATCCACATCAATGACAATCAGTATTCATTTGTGATGTTCTTGATGCATTGAAATGTTTTAAATATTATCTCAGAAATCTGCAGAATAGAAGGAATTATGCTCAGTGTTAATTGTGAAGTTGTGTCTGTGTTGTTTCTTCTGTAATTGGGAGCCGTCAGTGACACACAAAGTGTTGCCCAGGTATAAATTAGAGTTTATCTGTAGAGTATTCATGGGGGCAACAGGGAATTATTAATGACATATGGAGCAGGAAAGGGCATGGGGTTTCTGACCTTCGTTTTCAGGTAGGCCAGCACTGGTTTTGTGAAGTTCAGGGCCATTCACCAGTTATTGCTGAAGGTCTGTGTTTGTCACTATCATCCTGGTAAATGAGATACCAGAGCTGAGACTACCTGCCTCAGGTAAATAGCACGGGCTTTGGCCGCTTTCCTGAATGGACTAAAGTGCCATCATTTGCCTGGATAGATTTTCATTTAGTAAATGCTGACAGGCTGCATGCTGTCGGCCCTGAGAGCGTTATTTTCTACTGCAGAGTGTAACGTCTTGTCAGAGAGCAAAATGGTTAACAGGTGACATTAATGTGGTGGTTAACAAGACGGTTAACAGGTAATGGTAGAACCCAGGGCCCCTTTTTCTACTCCTGAGTATGTACTTGTATGCAGTGGACACGAGTGTACATGAATATGTATGCATATTGTGAGATTCGGAGGCCCTAGTGTACCTGCCAACATAACAACTTGCTGTGCAGTCAGTCTGTTCTCTCCCCAAGAACATCTTGCTCTGATTGTCATATTTACTCACCTGAACAGGGAATGCATTCACAAATTGAATAATTTAGAAAGAACACGAGCATTCTTGTCCCAGACCCCAGGACAATGATCTCTGTAGAGATTTGAAATCTAGATAACCAAAAACTTTTATTTCCTTGAGGTGGATTTCTTGTCATGGATCTTAGTCATTGCTCCCTCCCTCCACGAGAAGGATTCAATTTTCAGATAACAGAATTTTTAAATGAAAACAGGACAAATAGGCACCACTTTGGCTTTTGTCATCTTGAAGATATTTACAACCAAACATTATATTACAAATTTTTAGTTTTTTTCCTCTCCCTTTATCTTTTTTTTTCTCTAAATGTTATTTTTACTAATTCACTGAGATTTTTTTTTCCTTATCTTTGTTCTGAGGTCATTTATCATCTTTTATTTGCCCTTTAATGACTACTACTGTTGTCAATGTGTTGCTTGTTGTTTCAGCTTCTTCTGTCAGCCCTTCTCATTTTTCTGCTTCATCTGCTCACCTAAATGTTGGTGAATCTTCCAGACCGTGGGTTTCTTTTCCAGGATCTTCAGCATGTAGTATTCATTCCGCAAATGTGTTTGGTTTCTATTTGACTGAATTTTTATTTGTCCAAGTCTCCAGTGTTCTATTTTTCTTAACTCTGTTAGGAAAACGCATGCCTGCATGCGCGGTTGTGTCTCACTCCTTGTGACTCCATGGACTGTAGCCCGCTTGGCTCCTCTGTCCATGGAATTTTCCAAGCCAGAATTCTTAAGTGGGTTGCCATTTCCTTCTCCAGGGGAGCTTTCTGACTCAGGGATCAAACCCACATCTCTTGCACCTTAGGCACTTTCAGGGGAATTCTTAGCCGTTTGCCACCTGGGAAGCCCATATTAGGAGGATGGTGGGGGTGAAAATGGACTTTGGAGTCTGAGTACTTGGGTCTGAGTCTTTGGGCAAATTGCTTCTTTAATGTCCCAGCTTGGATTTTAGTGCATAGAGTTGTTAATTGTGGATTTGCACTTGAAATGTAGTCAGTATTTTAGATGTAATAGTTACCATTATTGTTTTTCTTGTTTAAAACAGTCTGCTGCTTATTTCAGTTCTTTTTAATAAAACATAGATTTTTGCCTCTGAAAATGATTTAGTTTTATTTCATATTTTCCTAGCAGTAGTTAATTTGTGATAAACAAAGGGTATGATGACTTGTGAAATCATTTTCATTATTTTATAGGCATATTTTGTATGTACCACTCTATATATGCCTAACATAATTAATGGTTAATAAATATTTTTATGATTCTGTTGCAATGCTAACAGCTATATTACATTTTATGTAAATTCAGTGTCATATTATTAATTTGCCAATGATACTTTTTTCAATCTTTTTATAAACAGTGCCAACAAGTATTTTTATGCTCTGTTTGGAGGGTGCAAGGCTAGACAGTTCCGTAAATAATGATAAAAGCCAAGGCTTCCTAAACACCCAGTACTGGCAAGCGTTGCTCTAAGCTCTAAGTGCTTATTGGAGTCCTCACAATAACCTCGCAAAGCTGGACCTGTTCTCATTTGTATTTTGCAGATGAATAAACTGACCACAGAGAGGTTAAACAGTTTGCCAAAAGTTACATTAATATAGTGACATAGCAGGGCTTCGAGCAACGCCTGCTGGCTCTGGATTCCATGCCTTTAATAATTATTCTCTGTTTCCACCAAAATGATGAGGCCCTGTCCTTATAGAATTTTCTGTCTATCCTTTTACTGTGTTTTAATCTCTTCCAGAATCTGCTTATGTAGACATGAGCCTGTGAAGTTTCCTGCCTCGGTTCACATTCTCCTATACACATTTGCTCAGAGCATATATGGAGATGAGTTTTTCATCTGATAAAATCTTCCCTATTCATCCGTGTTCTGTTTTCCAATTTTTGTATATTTAGTATAATGTGTATACTGTGTTTAAGTTCTAGTGGGTTGATATGGATAATTTTCTTTTTAAGTTCAGTAAATGCAATCTTACCCTTTTTTCAAACTACCTTCACTATGACAGTGCTGGGTCTTCTGAGTTCCACCCTTTCTCTGAATTATCTTTTTCATTTATAGTGAGAATTGATAGGTGTTAATTATCACTGAAAGCGAGATTCAAGCAACGAAGAATCCATTAAGCAGAATTAATTACTAGGGTGGCATTTTACAGAAAGTTTTTAAAGCAAATACAAAGATGTTATGAGCAGGTATGCCTTAGGAGTGACATTTCTAGTTCAAGATAATGATAATCAAAATAATGTGTCTTTCGAGCATCTCCCTCACTGTGCTCCAGAAGTGTGGGTATCAGTCTGTGAAGGTACAGATGTGAGCATGTTCTCTCCTCACAGTTCACCCTGTCCTTAATCCTTTGCAAGCAGCAAAAACTTCCCTCCTCACCTTGTAAACCCAAACATGTTTCCGCTATACCCTGGTGGCCATTCTCTGTTTTTGGTTTTGTTTTTGTTTTTCCTGCAAAGAAGTACAGTGGTAACTGTTCAATCTATATTTTTGTTTATATGTAGCTTTTTGAGAGAGAGCAAAGATTTTTGCAGAGAATAATGGATTTGTTTTCTATTCTTCCATTTCTCCTGTGTCCAAAGCCATTTGCTCACATACATCATTGAGTCTGATGATATGAAATGAGCCCCATATCCCAGACGTTAGTTTATGGGGTTTCAGCACCCTGTCCCCCTCCTAGTCATTCTGTATTTTGTCTCAGGAATAAGGATGTTGGTTAATTCTGTGTATCAGTTTAATGGGTCACAAGATGCCAGGAGTAAACCTAACTCCTGTTATGTCTGTGAGGGTGTCTTGGGTGAGGTTGGCATTTGAATTGGTGGGAGGTTCTCTCCAGGGAGGCCTGGTACCATCCGATCTACAGGAACCCTAAACAGAACAGAAAGTGGAGGAAGGAAGGAATGTCCCTCACTGTTGAGCTGGGACGTTCTGTCTCATCTTTTCTGCCCCTGCATTGGGAATTTCACCACTGGCCCCTGGTTTAAGGTCTTTGGACTCAGACTGAAATGTGTCATTGGCTTTCCTGTGTTTCCAGTTTGCAGATGACACATATGTAGTGTTCCATAATCACGCGAGCTGATTTCTCACAGGAAGAAAGTGAAAGTATTAGTTGCTCAGTCGTGTCTGACTCATTGTGATCCTATGGACTGTAACCAACCAGGCTCCTCTGTCCATGGGATTCTCCAGGCAAGAATACTGGAGTGAGTGGTCATTCTCTTCTCCAAGGGATCTTCCTGACCTAGGGATTGGGTCAGGAGTCTCTTGCATTGTGGCAGAATCTTTACTGTATGAGCCACAAAGGAAGCCAACAAATACATACATATATATATATATACCCTGATTATCTAGAGAATCTGACCAATAAATAGATCCTTTCTCTTACTTTTGCTTGTTGTGACTTGAGAGGTGACTCTAAAGAACACATCCATTTTCCTGCAGAAGGTGACTCAGAACCTGACTTTGAGCTTATCTTTTAGTCCCTGAATTTTCACAGGTATCTGAAAAGGAAAGATTACTGCACGAGGTACTAAAGGATATAAACTAAATCTGATGTGATCCTTGTCCTGGACAGACTTATAATAACATTCCCAGGTTACCATGAGCAGAGGTGTCTTCTCATTCTGAGAAGATCACATAAGACTAGGAGGTCAGAGGCAGCTTCATAGTGAAGGTGATTCTTGAACCTGGGGAGAAGGAGCATGGGTCCCCTGGGCTCAAGGACATGCACTTGTATGTACTGTGCTCCAAGTTTCAGAAAACGGAATGGCCCTGGATGGCAGGTCTATTCAGAACACATCTAGGCACATAACAGAGCATTCCCTTGTTTTGGTGTTTACTCAAGGAAAATGCCCAATACTCTGGCCACCTGATGCGAAGAGCTGACTCATTTGAAAAGACTCTGAGGCTGGGAAAGATTGAGGGCAGGAGGAGAAGGAGATGACAGAGGATGAGATGATTGGATGGCATCACTGACTCAATGGACCTGAGTTTGAGCAAAGCCTGGGAGATGGTGAAGGACAGGGAAGACTGACGTGCTGCAGTTCATGGGGTTGCAAGGAGTTGGACACGACTTAGTGACTAAAAACAACAACAGCAATAGGGAAAGTGCCAGTATCCAGGAAGAGGAATAAAACCAGGTGGCATCTAAATTGAGGGGTTTGAATGCAAGTAAGGGAAACTTGGTAGAGTCCCTTGGTAGAGGAATGGAACATGAATGAACGTTTCTGAGCTTTAAATTTCTTAAAATTTCTTTAAAATTTAAGAATAGTGTGTAAGATGGATTAGTGAAAGAGTGAGAGAGAACCCAGGTGACCACACATCCAGATCCAAGGTGACTAATACATCAGTGGTGGCTTGGGTACCCGCTGCTTAATTAAATTAAAGTCTTCTGTTCTGATTATTTTTTTAATGAGGTAGTTGAACTAATTTATTTAGGAGGCTTAATCCACTTTTTAAATTTCCTCCTTTTGATTGATTATGAATTTGTGAGAACTCAGAGAGAGACATTAATACAATGAAACCTTGGATATATTTCACCACAGGGTTCATAAATCACATTACGGAGAATTGTAAAATGTAGGAAAATTCTTAGTAGCCGATTTATTTTTGTTCACCTAGTTTTTCAAACTACATTTGAGACATGTGGCATGCCATTGGGGCATGTTATAAAAGAGAGATGGCTGCATTTATCAAAACAATAATTATGCAGTTTCATAAATTCCTATTTACAGAACATGAAAAGCTGTGTCTTCCCTCCTCCCTTCCTCAGTCAGTACAGGCTGGGTTTTGATGATGGAATTAAGGACCACTTGTGTGTTTTCTTTGTCATGGTGTACTACTGAATCTTGGCGAGAGCATCTCATGATCTAGTTATTTATTTTAATCAAATGGCATAATGAATAGTGACTTAAGGGAATAGTTAGACCAATCTTGGGAAGATTAGCAAGGGTTGGTTGCAGAATGCAAGAACTAGGCAAGCTGACGTCTGACTAGGAAAAGGTTTCAGTGATTTGAAAATCCAGTAATATCTCTACTTCATCTTCTTGCAAAACGTCTTTCCTTGTGTGGTGAGGAAGAGGCTCTACAAGGCCATCAGTAGGCAATTGTCAGCCCAACAAACAGTTTCAGTAACTTCTGTGGGCAGCAGGCAGTGCTGCAGACATGCACTGACACGCTGCATACTTCCTGCAGTGCACACACGTCCAACCTTGAATATTCATTGGAAGGACTCATTGAAGACTGAAGCTTCAATGCTTTGGTCACCTGATGTGAAGAACTGACTCATTGGAAAAGACTCTGATGCTTGGAAAGGTTGAAGGCAAAAGGAGAAGGAAGTGACAGAGGATGAGATGGTTGGACGGCATCACCGACTCAGTGGACATGAGGTTGAGCGAGCCCCGGGAGATAATGAAGGACAGGGAAGCCTAGTGTGCTGCAGTCCATGGGGTCCAGAAAGACTCAGACATGACAGAGACCAAACAACAACAACATATTTATGCAACATCTGGCACTTAGTGGCCTTGTCTGACCTGACCGTGATCCTTTCTCAGGACACAGCCACTTGTTTTAGGTGATTGTTTCTGTTTTATAGCTTCCAAGATAATAATAAAGTATCTATTTCATTAGAAAAATATGCATTTACTACCTGTAAATGCCTAGTCAAATGTTTTCTTTTATCTTTTGTTCAAAGATTCCTCCCAAGCTGAGAGTCAAAGATGTCAGTTTTGCGGTTCTGAGCACCGTGCTCTAGAGAAGCATCCTTTTGCTGCCCTAGACCCTCGGGCTACTGAGCCTGACCAACAGCTGTCATATCAATGCTAGGGACCCCTTTTCTCCTGGCTGGCAGTCGTGGTGAGGGAGGCTCCCATGTTGAAGTCAAGCAGACTTAAAGGTGGAGAGGGTGTGGAAGGCTGTGGTAAATGCACATCAGATGTCCTCCAAGGTGGAGTCTGTTTCAGATGAGATGAGATTCACTGCTCCAGCCTGGTGACTCCTGGGTTTCATAAAATGTGCACCAATATGCTCTAAAAATTAAGAATAATTCAAGCAAGACATGAAGGTGTAAAAGGAAGTATGTTATTGTGGTTATTTATTCACTAAATTGTGTCTGACTCTTTCTTGAGCCCCATGGACTGTAACCCACCAGTCACTTCTGTCCATGGGATTTCCCAGGCAAGTATACTAGAGTGGGTTGCCATTTCCTATGCCAGGGGATCTTCCCGATCTAGGAATTGAACCCACATATCACTTTATGTCTCCTGCATTGGCAGGTGGGTTCTTTACCACTAGCACAACCTGGGAAGCCCCAGATGAAGTATATGGTGGGACAAAAGAATATTCTTTCAATAGATTTAGTATTCATTCAGTCAATATGTAGGTCAAATCAGTTGAACTTAGGACTTCAGAAAAACACTAGAGATGCATAGGGTGAGAAAGGAATATCTGGAGGAAAAAATGATGGCAACAATGGTCACTCTGATTCTATCTAGTAGCATATATCTCATTTCCAAAAAACAATATTTCTGCAATTACTGGAACAACTTTTTTAGGTCCTGTCTTATTATTCAGATGAAGTAAGAGAGGGTTCTTGGTGTTCCGCACATGACCATCTTAGGGGAGAGAGAAGCATGTCAACTTTTAGGAGAAACCCAGTTTTCCCACTGTTAGACTGTGAGGCTGTTTGCTCTTTGAACATGTTAAGATCATCTATGAATTCGAGTTTTTATTTAGCTACACTAGGAAGTGTGTTTTCTTCTAAAGTGAATGAATATAGCTTCTACAGTTTCAAATCATTCAGCTGTCCTTTTGCTCCTATGTGTATAGAAAAGTGAAAGTGAAAGTCGCTCAGTTGTGTCCGACTCTTTGGGACCCCATGGACTACACAGACCATGGAATCTTCCAGGCCAGAATGCTGGAGTGGATAGCTCTTCACTTCTCCAGGGGATCTTCCCAATCCAGGGATCGAATCCAGGTCTCCCTCATTGCAGGCGGATTCTTTACTAACTGAGTCACAAGGGAAGCCCAGTGTGTATAGAAGCACTGGCCAAACACCGTTAGCAAAGAGACTAATTCTATGAGTTACTAAAATCACCTTCATCCTCCAAATGGAGGTCAATAAACTAAAACACCCACTGGAAAAACATTAATTTATGAGATCAGCCCTCCGTATGGATAGAGTTCATTTCTATATTTTGTTAGTGTATTTGGCCTCTGGACAATTCTATGAGATAGATAAATGAAAACAATTTTTTTTTTTTTCCTAAGAGGGGAAATCAATGTTCCCAAGGATGTTTAGTTAAAAGTAGTAAAATTAGCCTCAGGCCTTTTGATTTCAACGTTCTTGCTCTTTCAACCATTTCTCCGGATGATGCATACGGAATTTCATACGGAATTTTTTTTGTTTTATTTTGATGTCAGAGAAGAGCCTGGCCTTAGAATTGGAGAATGCAGCCCTGGCAGGCCAGGTCAGTGACTTCTTTGTGGCCTGTCTGTGGCTTCTTTCACCAACTATAAAAGGGCTTGCACTGGATAATTTTCAGCTAACAACATTTGGGGATTTTATTTAAAATATTTTAAGATGTTTTAGAAAAATTACATCTACAGTAATGTATTTTATTGGTGAAAGTTTCCCAGAATGTATCCTGAAAATGTTAGTTTCATATATGCTAATATGCATTATGTCAAAAATAAGCTTTATGGCCAATTTGGTTTGGGATATACAGGGTGGAACCAAATTGGACCTACTTCTGTTTGTGGTAGGATACTCTGTCACTCTCACAGATGAGTGCAGAGATGGAGAGAACACAGGGGGTGAACTCACAAGCATGCCAGGAGGGCATTGTGGGCACCTTCCGGGCAAGACTGTCTAGGGGTTGAGTCCCAGGAAGACCCCTCCCGGCCCGACATTTGGAGATGGTTTTCAGTCCCCACGTCACCACTGCATCTCCCACGCTCTGTCTCTTCTAAAATGGTTTTGAGGTGGCTAAAGACTTTGGTGGAATGATTTATAGACGTTTCTTACCAAATAGAACCACAGGCATACAATTTAGAATGTCTTAATTCAGAATCTCCTCAGCTGTTGAGATTACTTTAGTTCTTTATTTATGGCTGTGTTCCTCATTTCTGACATTTCTTGGAGGTTCATTCTAAGAATCCCTGACTCTGTTACCTTAGCATGCTTTCTGATGCTGACTTTATGATATAAACCTATTACATGAACTCTCCCAAGGTTAAGATTTTAACTGATCACCAGGAAATACACATAAGCTTTGCCTTCCAGATCACTGGAGCGGTGCAGGGTCGCTGTGTTGGTGCACAGCCTCTACAACTCCTGATGATGTTTTCCCTTATTATGGTTTTCACCATTAAAAACCCTGTGGAGCTGGCCTCAGTGTGCCTGGCACGCCCAGGCCTTCCAGGAGAGCTCACCAGTAACTGGGAGAGTCGTTCTCTATGCCCTGAACCACGAGTGGTCCCAGGAACGGGGCCCTTCCTCTCAGTGTGGGGTTAGGCTTATCCTGGTTAAATCAGTGTGTCCCTGAAATACCTCAGACACGGATTCACACATGAAAAGCCTCTGTTTGTTGATATATAGTTTGAAAATATTTTGTTCTTGTTTCTGACAAATTAATGAGGTTGCGAATTTGTTATAGTGCCTGCTTTCAGCATTTTTTCCCTCTTTTTTACATTTCTGTTTTCTGTTCCTGTTGATGGTGGGGTGCATGACATTGCCTCATTTACCTTTTAATTAACAGCTTCTTTACAGAGTAAATTTGCTTCTTGAGTTATTTATTCTTCTTATTCTTATTTCAAAAATTGGAATGAAAAGAGAATTGGAAAGAAGACCGGGTGCCATGTCTGTCAGCTATCATTAATCTCAAGATTCGCAGCCAGTTCACCACTAAGCAATGATCCGTCCAGATGTACCTTGCAATCAGTGCAGACTTAATTGGATTTTATATCTTTTTCAAGGGAAAGTAAGGCCTTCTTTGAAACTCAGAGTGTGAATAGTTATGTGGAATACGGAAAGGAGTGGGAAGGAAGGCTTCCTTCTTGTAAAGTCAGGGTACACAGCATTCTGTAGGTGACTTTGATACAGACGGGAAGGGCTGCAAGGGGAGCCCTCACTTATTCCTATGTTTTTGCATTTGTATATTTATTCCCAAAATACTACCTGATGTTTTCCAGGCCATGAGGCTGAATAAGGCTAACTATTGACTCTTTTCATGAAACTGACCTCCAAGGGGGTCTGAGAGAGACCAGGAACATGAAGTAAGCAAATGAAAAGATAAACATGTGATGCTGCAGAATGTGATATAGAGAATTTTACAGTATTAGGGGAAAAAGTGACTTAAGCTTGTCCAGTAAGGCTTTTCTGCGAATGTGCCATGTGCTCAGTTGTGCCTGACTCTGCAAGCCCATGGACGGTAGCCTGCCACGCTTCTCTGTCCATGGGATTTTCCAGGCAAGAATACTGGAGTGGGTTGCCATTTCCTACTCCAGGGGATTCTCCCAACCCAGGTGTCAAACCCACATCTTCCATGTCTCTAACATTGGCAGGTGGATTCTTTACCACTGAGCCACGTGGGAAGGGAAGACCTAAACTGAGATGTAACTGGCAGGACAAAGCCAGCTCTGTGATGAGGAGGGTTTGCCAGCAGCGAGAGGGGCAATGAGCAGCACCAAGGACAGGGATCCCCACAGGATTCCAAGTACAGCTGAAGCCACAGCAGGTTCTCAGCAAGAGCTGGTGGTTTATTTCACTCCTCTTGAAGTGTCACTCTGGGTCTTGTGGGCAAAGAGAAGTGCAGGGATAGGAAGGCAGGTCGTACACCAGGATGTGCTGATCACTGCCCGCTGCTGCCGGACACCGGCTCTGGCTTTGCATGAGGACCTGCTGGTAGAAACGTGTGTGCTGGGGACCTTGAGACCAGACTGCATGGGGACGTGGGTGGGGGCGAAGGCTTATGTTCTGGAGTGGGGGCTGCTCTGCAAGTGGGTTGTGTCCAATAGGACAACTATGCAGCTCCTGCACTCACACCCTGGTGTGGGTCATGTATAGCTGTGTGTATGTGCATGTACACATGCTTGTGTGTGCCCATGTGTGCAGACAACCAGGGTGATGTAACGATTATTTGTATCCAACACTGGTTCTGCCTACACTTCCCCTGGGAGGTGCTGGGGAGACAGCTGGGGAGACAGTGTGGGGCCCTGGAAAGTCCAGTTGCTCTACACCCAGCAGTCACATTAGTGCTGGGCAACTTGTCCTGGGTGGATGATTGTATTTTTATGAAAACTTTACCCTAAGTGACAAGGGAGAATTTGAAAAAAAAAAAAAAACAAACCCTGCTGATTAGTCCTTGTTAAGAGATAGTTGTTGACACAGTGAGTATTAATATAAAGGTCAGATCATTTGCAATTCAAAGTTCAAATAACTTTTTTTGTGAAATTTAATGTGATTCCATGCATATGGTATTTATTTATGTTTAAAATTGGTTGTCAGTTTACTTTCTATTTGAGTTTTTAAAATTGAAGTTGATTTACCATGTTGTGTTAGTTTCAGCTGTACTGCAAAGTGATGCAGTTCTACCTGTACATATATTCATTGGGATTTTTTAGATTTTTTTCTCACACAGATTATCCTAAAATATTGAGTAAATTTCCCTTTGCTCTACAATAGGTCCTTGTTGTTTATCTGTTTTGTGTGTAGTAGTGTGTATATATCAGTCCCAACACCTAATTTATTGCTTAGTCTGAGTTCAATAAAAAGACACCATTCTGTCATTTGATACAAGGGATATGCATGTTATATATTTAAGGAATCCTTTCTTTTATTTGAATCTCTAAGGATTTATTGTTAATCTTATTGGCCTTTTATTATTGAAAAATGGATGAGATAGGTGAACTTAAATAAGCAGGTGAAGTAATATGTGTGAGATAACATGGATCATGATGGTCCTAAGTGGCCAGTAACTTACTGTTCGTCCCCTTCCCTCCAGCTTCTCTGTTGAGAGAGACACAAATCTCATCGTGGAAGAAAGCCCTTGGAGGTCCAATCACAGGCTTTTGGTGTGCTGGTGCTTGTAGGTTTGCAGGAGAGTGTCCTAGGAAACCAGTTCCTGTGCCTTCCCCACCCCTGCCCCGCGTCCAAGGAGTGCAGAGAACACTGTTCCACTGAGGAGCTGGAACTTCAGTGTAGCCCAGTCTTAGGACGAGACGTGACCATGAATGGGGTGGACCGTTGCCCTGAGGCCCTGACGGGACGTGTCTTGGGCTTGTGCAGTGCGGTTCGTCCTGCTCCCTTCCAATCCACCTTTTCTCTGACTCTCCACACCACTGGTTTCCTTTGGGGGCATTTTATTCCAAGTCTAGATTTAAAAGAAAAAAATAAATTGATTTTGAATAAAGCATAAACATTTAAAAATATAACTCATATTGTGACCAACTTTTTATTATTACTATTATTCCTAAACAGTGTAATTTTCTTGCAGTGGAGGGAGGTCAAATATAAATTATTTCCAATAACATTCAATGAATGACCTGAGGTATAAAATTTTCCTAATGTTTTAAACCTTAATGTGTAACTTACCTTGCCAAATTACCGTGTTTTGCTCCCTTTTTCCTCAAAACCATCACTAAATTCCAAAGGGAGTAACTTGAAGAATTGACCCTTTGTGATAGGAAGAGATTACCATACTAAGTGTTGTACAGTTTTAAGAATTTCTGCCTACCTGATTTCATTAATGAAATGGAAGACTTCCCACACAATAAATATCATTAGACATTTTGGCTGGGGTACCCTCGGGAAAGGTGAGCTGCTTCGATAATGTTAAGTTCTTAAGCATCTGAAGCAGAAAGCAGTCTGTTCTCCTGTTGGAATATGCTTCTTAACCTCTACCGTATCAATTTCCAAAGGAAAATTATCTAAAAGGCATTTTTTATTGAATTCTAATTAACCAGCTTTCCTTCTGGCTTCTAGGATTAGATAACACGGGAAGTAAAATTTCATAATCAGGAATTAAAAATGAAGTTTACAGAGGCAGAAATTGGTGGTTCAAATATAGTGTACATATTATAAAAGTGAAAGCATGCATAATTCTTTTATTCTATTAAGATAAATATTCAAGTCATAATTCTTATTATCTTTAATATCGACATTATTAAGTTGTCAGAAAATCTTCTTCAGGTGGGTTAGGCTTTTATTTAGAAATGAAAATAGAAATTTTTTCCTTAACAAGCTGAGGGAGTTAATGGCTCAAAACATTTCATATAATTATATAACACACAGTAAATAGAGTTCAAAGAAGACTCATATTCAATCTATAGCAATGTAAGTTTTGACAGTCAAATCAGCTATTTCAAATAATTTAACAGAGGACACACTTTCCTCCCATTCCTGATGGTGTCATAGTTTCTTGTCAAAGGTGGTCATAACTTTAAAAATTAAAAAAAAATTCTTATACCCACTTTTATACACTTTCAGCTTAAAACCCAAAACAAAGCTCAAAACAACCAAATTTGAGTATGGTTTATTAAATTGACATTTTCCACCTAAGATGGTTTTATTTGATCCATACTGTGTACACTTTCATTTAGTCATTAAAGAAAAAGACTGATTGCTTCTTGAGAGCAACAGGCTAAGCTATGGACCATCTGAAAGTTCACAGAGAGAAATAAAAGATACACCCAAGAAGAGCCTTCCTGGGATTGGAAACAAGCCTCAAAATCTTTTCCCAAAGTTAACCTCTGCAAAGGAGTCCAAATTTAATTAGATCAGACTTTGGAACAATTTGTGCCTAGGGCATTTTTGAATATAATAAAACCATCAGCTTGAAATTAGTGGAAGCTAACTAACAGCTAGGTATGATACAAACAGATGTAGACAGCTTAACAGAGAGATCAGGAAGAGAGAGACACTCAAAAGAACTGTATGAACACCACGGTCATCCCAGGGTGGCTGCATCCAGGCTCAGGGCTGTGACTTTTGAGAAGTGACAGGAAAGATACTTCAGTGAAATGGTCTAGCCAAGACAAAATTAGGAAAAGAAAACTCTCCTAAGACAAGGGTGATCCCTACATAAGGGAAAAGAAATGAATAAATGAATGAAAAACTCCCAGAAACTATTTGGAGAAGGCTCAGGTGCTAGATTTAGCAGAAAAAGACTTCAAAGAAGCTTTTACTAAAGAGTTCAAAAAACTAATGCAACTGATACAAAAAGAAGTAAAGGAAGATAGGACAATATCTCATCAAACATGCAATATAATGAAGTGGATAAAATTATTAAAAAAATAGAAATTCTGGAGTTGAGAAGTATAATTAATAATCACAATGAAAAATTCACTAGGTGGCCCCATTAGTAGATTTGAGCTGGCAGAAGAAAGCATCAACAAACGTGAAGATAGATTGATAGAGATTATGCAACCTAAAGAACAGAAAACACAATGAAGGAAAATGAAAGGAGCTTCAGGACGTAATCAATATTCAAATAATGGGAATACCAAAATGAGTGGAGAGAGAGAAGTAGAAATAGTATTTGAAGAAATAATGGTGGAAAATTTTGCAAATGGGTTGAAAAAAATGAACTTGACTTTGGAGTTCAATATAGTCTAGTTAATATAAAGACAAAGATCCTCCAACTCAGACACATTGTAGAAAAAGAATGGAAGCCAAAGATAAAGATTCAATCTTGAAAGCAGCAAGAGAAAATTAACTTGTCATGTACAAAGGAATGCTAATAAAAGTTATTGCTGACATTCCATCAGAAATGACGAAGGCCAGAGATAGTAAGAGGACTGAAAGGAAACGAAGAGTACTGAAAGGAAAAAATGCAAAACAAAACTGTCAGGTAGGAATCTTATATCCAGAAAACTATTTCAAAAATTAAGAGACAATAAAAGTATTTCCCAAATGAAAGCTGACGTTATCTTTTGTTCCTGTAGCTGCCTTAGAAAAAATACTAAAAGAAAATACTCAGACTGAAAATAAGTGACCTCATAAATTAAGTCCACTCAAAAAGAGTAAAAGGCATTGAAATCAAAGTATTTTCTTAGATCACAGGTGTTGAAATTAGAAATCAGTATCAGAAGGAAAACTGGAAAATGCACAAGTATGTGGAAATTAAACAAAACTATGTCTGATATCAACTGTAATTGGAAATGGAAGAGTATCAGACAATAAAATTAATGAAGTAATGATACTTGCTACAAACGGATGAACCTTAAAAACTTGCTAAGTGAAATTATGTAGTCACGAAAGAACACATATTCTCTGATTCCATTTATATGTACTATCCAGAATCGGCAAATCCTTAGAGAAAGAAAGTAGATTATATTTGCCAGGGGATAAAGGAGGGGAGAATGGGCTTTGACAGCAAATGGGTATTGTGTTTCTTTTTGGCTTCATGAAATGATCTAAAATTAGACAGTGGTGATGTTTGCCCAACTCAATGCTGTAAACAAATAATGTGTAAAGTTAAGTAGGGGAGTATTATGATATGTGACTAATATCATTAGAGCTGTTAAAAAATAAAGAAGGCCATAAAGAAAAATTCTCCCCATTTTTTTTCTATTACGTTTCTCTAGTATTATACCCTCCCCCCAACCCACCCCCCGCAATATGCCTCCTTTGGGCTTACCTGGTGGCTCAGATGGTAAAGAATCTGCTTGCAGTGCAGGAGACATGGGTTCAATCCCTGGGTTGTGCAAATCTCCTGGAGAAGGGAATAGCTACCCACTCCAGTATTCTTGCTTGGGAGAATTCCATGGACAGAAGAGACTGGCAGACTACGGTCCATGGGGTTGCAAAGAATCAGACATGACAGAGTAAGTAACACACAAATGCATACACACGCACACATACATGTACACACACATGCACGTGCCTCCTTTACAGCATGCCGTCTCTGAGACGGAAAGTAATGGGCACAGATCTAAAGCTTGTACATAGAGTACTTGTATTCATGGGGTACCTGGGATAGATTTCCAAATATTTACGGAGAACTTTCAAGTGCCACTATGGTACTAGATTTCAACTGTGAATGTAAGACAGTAAGGAATTTTCAGAAATGGTGTTATGTTGTGGCGTAGATCAGGATATGTGGGTGGAGCAGGCAGGAGAGCTGGGAAGGAGGAAGGGCAACAGTGACCTGTACTGAGTGCCAGCAAATCCCCACAGCATCTCGGGGCTGGTGACTTTGCATTACACCAACTACAGTGTGTTTTTGCTGTACCACCCAGTTCAGTTCAGTCTCTCAGTCGTGTCTGACTCTTTGCGACCCCATGGACTGCAGCATGCCAGGCCTCCCTGTCCATCACCAACTTCCGGAACATGCCCAATCCATGTCCACTGAGTCGGTGATGCCATCCAGCCATCTCATCCTCTGTCATCACCTTCTCCTCCTGCCCCCAATCCCTCCCAGCATCAGGGTCTTTTCAAATGAGTCAGCTCTTCAAATCAGGTGGCCAAAGTATTGGAGTTTCAGCTTCAACATCAGTCCTTCCAATGAACACCCAGGACTGATCTCCTTTTGGATGGACTGGTTGGATCTCCTTGCAATCTAAGGGACAGTCTTCTCCAACACCACAGTCCAAAAGCATCAATTCTTCGGAGCTCAGCTTTCTTTATAGGCCAACTCTCACATCCATACATGACCACTGGAAAAATCATAGCCTTGACTGCTGCTGCTGCTGCTAAGTCGCTTCACTCGTGTCCGACTCTGTGTGACCCCGTAGACGGCAGCCCACCAGGCTCCCCCGTCCCTGGGATTCTCCAGGCAAGAACACTGGAGTGGGTTGCCATACGGACCTGTTGGCAAAGCAATGTCTCTGCTTTTTAATATGCTGTCTAGGTTGGTCATAACTTTCCTTCCAAGGAATAACCATCTTTTAACTTCATGGCTGCAATTACCATCTGCAGTGATTTTGGAGCCCCCAAAAGTAAAGTCTGACACTGTTCCCACTGTTTCCCCACTTATTTGCCATGAAGTGAGGGGACCAGATGCAATGATCTTAGTTTTCTGAATGTTGAGCTTTAAGCCAACTTTTTCACTCTCCTCTTTCACTCTTTTCTTTCACTTTCATCAAGAGGCTCTTTAGTTCTTCACTTTCTACCATAAGGGTGGTGTCATCTGCATATCTGAGGTTACTGATATTTCTCCCAGCAATCTTGATTCCAGCTTATGCTTCATCCAGCCCAGCATTTCTCCTGATGTACTCTGAATGTAAGTTAAATAAGCATGATGACAATATATAGCCTTGATGTACTCCTTTTCCCATTTGGAACCAGTCTGTTGTTCCATGTCCAGTTGTAACTATTGCTTCTTGACCTGCATACAGATTTCTCAAGAGAGAGGTCAGGTAGTCTGGTATTCCCATCTCTTTCAGAATTTTCCACAGTTTATTGTGATCCACACAGTCAAAGGCTTTGGCATAGTCAAGAAAGCAGAAATAGATGTTTTTCTGGAACTCTATTCCTTTTTTGATGATCCTCTGGATGTTGTCAATTTGATCTCTGGTTCCTCTGCCTTTTCTAAAACCAGCTTGAACATCTGAAGTTCATGGTTCACATACTGCTGAAGTCTGGCTTGGAGAATTTTGAGCATTACTTTGCTAGCGTGTGAGATGAGTGCAATTGTGCAGTAGTTTGAGCATTCTTTGGCATTGCCTTTCTTTGGGATTTGAATGAAAACTGACCTTTTCCAGTCCTGTGGCCACTGCTGAGTTTTCCAAATTTGCTAGCAAATTGAGTGCAGCACTTTCACAGCATCATCTTTTAGGATCTGAAAGAGCTCAACTGGAATCCCATCACCTCCACTAGCTTTGTTTGTAGTGATGCTTCTTAAGGCCCACTTGACTTCACATTCTAGGATGTCTGGCTCTAGGTGAGTGATCACTCCATTGTAACTATCTGGGTCGTGAAGATCTTTTTTGTACAGTTCTTCTGTGTATTCCTGCCACATCTTATTAACTTCTGCTTCTGTTAGGTCCATACCATTTCTGTCCTTTATTGAGCCCATCTTTGTATGAAATGTTCCCTTGGTATTTCTGATTTTCTTGAAGAGATCTCTACTCTTTTCCATTCTATTATTTTCCTCTATTTCTTTGCACTGATCACTGAGGAAGGCTTTCTTATCTCTCCTTGCTATTCTTTGGAACTCTGCCTTCAAATGGGTATATCTTTCCTTTTCTCCTTTGCTTTTTACTTCTCTTCTTTTCACTGCTATTTGTAAGGCCTCCTCAGACACCCATTTTGCTTTTTTGCATTTCTTTTTCTTGGGGATGTCTCGGTCCCTGTCTCCTGTACAATGTCACGAACCTCTGTCCATAGTTCATCAAGCACTCTGTCTATCAGATCTAGTCCCTTAAATCTATTTCTCACTTCCATTGTATAATCATAAGGGATTTGATTTAGGTCATACCTGAATTGGAGAAGAAAATGGCAACCCATTCCTGTACTCTTGCCTGGAAAATTCATGGATGGAGGAGCTGGGTAAGCTACAGTCCATGGGGTTGCAAAGAGTTGGACACGACCAAGCGACTTCACTTTCTTTCTTTCTATAGTTCCTTTTGGAGAAGGAAATGTCAACCCACTCCAGTGTTATTGCCTGGAGAATCGCATGGACGGAGGGGCGTAGTGGGTTACAGTCTATGGATTTGCAAAAAGTTGGACAAGACTAAGCAACTAACACACACACATACATGTACCTGAATGGTCTAGTGGTTTTCCCTATTTTCTTCAATTTAAGTCTGAATTTGGCAATAAGGAGTTCATGCTCTGAGCCACAGTTCAGATCCACTGATCCATTGAGATTCAGATCCACTGAGCCACTGATCACAGATCTGATCAGTTCATGATCAGAGCTGTAGCTGCACCACCCAGCAATTCTCAGACTCTCAGTGTGCACTGACCAGATTCACACAAGTTTACCTCAGTTCTGACACTGTCAACCTGGGAGTGTCAGGTCCCACGGGTAGGGAACTCAGTTCCACATGATGCCCCCACTTCAGATGCCAACTGCAGGTCCAGGTTGTCACCTGTGCCTCTGACCAACTGGCTACAAGTCAGGAGTTTTCATAACCCCTCCTTGGGTCCCAGTAATTTGCTAGAACTGCTCACGGAACTCAGGAAACCAGTTATGTTACCCACTTACTGTCAAAGGAATGCAGGAGATGCGGGTCCCATCTCTGGGTGGGGAAGATCCCCTAAAGGAGGAAATGGCAACCCACTCCAGTGTTCTTGCCTGGGAAATCCTGTGAGCAGAGGAGCCTGGTGTGCTGTGGTCCGTGGGGTTGCAAGGAGTCGGACATGACTTAGTGACTAAACAACAACAACATAGTCTGAAAACCAACATTTTATTACATGGGATTTTCTACGTGGATTTGAAGCATGTTAGCTTTTAATGTTCTTGAGGTACCTAATCATAAGGTAAAACTTGATGGGTAAAAGTCCTAAGTGTACACAAAGAGCTTTAGAAAACTAGCCAACTGGAAACAAACTCCCACATGTTTGTACTGACAGATGGGAAATGTTGGAAGAAACTTTAAATTGGCTTTCATGATAGTGCCTGCCATCAGCAAAAAGGTGGAATTCTAAGTACATCTGTCCTGATTAAAACCCTTTACTGTCCCTGTTGAGTGAAAGTGGGTTTTACCTTTTAATGGATCTCTTAAGGACAGTTAGTTTGTGTGTATTACCTCAACCATTAATTTACAGACATAATTCAAAATGTAATGCTAAAAAGTTATTCTTAATAAATAAAAAGTCCACAGAAATGCTCAAATCAGCTTTTTGTGGACCAACCAGTAGTATTTATTAATATATTGTGATTTTTTATACTTGCACTTTTTACTAGAGCATGAGTTACATACAGACATTGGGAACTTGAAAGCAGAGTATTATTTCCGCAGGAATATCTTATCTACGTTTTACATGCTCAAAACTCCTCAAGGCAGTTAAGTCACAGTCATGTCCGACTCTTCAGACAGGCTTCCCTGTTCATCACCGACTCCTAGAGCTTCCTCAAACTCATGTCCATCAATTCAGTGATGCCATCCAACCATCTCCTCCTCTGTCGTCCCCTTCTCCTCCCACCTTCAATCTTTCCCAGCATCAGGGTCTTTTCCAATGAATCAGCTCTTTGCATCAGGTGGCCAAAGTATTGGAGCTTCATCTTCAGCATCAGTCCTTCCAATGAATATTCAGGATCCCTACTAGCCACTATATGCTTTTATGTGTGCATGTACCATTATTACATTTTTATGGAGATCAAGGAGAATGCATGAAGGTCTTTTCATCCTAAGGTGAGGAAATTGGAAATCGCTTCTCTGTGGGCTCTATGTTGAAGAGAGGGAGTGTTGGTTAACAAATCAGTGAAATGTCAACTGAACTGTTTTTGTATTGCTGTTGAGAATAACTGAATTCTTATACTGTGAGAGGGGAAGTTCCCCTTCTGTATCCTTTTCACCTCTCTAGGTGAGAAGTCTTCTAGTCCCCAGGATACTCATTATACTATCTGCAGTTTACTGCATCTTACTACATGCTTTAAATTGTCATGAATATGTGGATGGATAGAGATATAGATATTTACATATACATAGAAGTAAGCATATGCATATACACATAGCATTATTTTTCATGATATGCTTTGTTTAAATGGTATAAATAAAACATGAAAAAATAAATTCTTTTCTACTGTTCATCAAATATTAAGTATAATTCTCAAGATCATATTTCTTACTAAGGAATATTATAAAGAGCTGTGTGTTGGATTAAGATAATGCAATGAAATAAACATTATTTCAAAGTCAAAAAACTGTTAAAGCTTATCTAATCCCCTCATTTTTAAATTATAATACCAATGTTTTTCCTTCTGAACCTAGAGAATGCCTCATTGCAATAAGATAAAAGATGATAGGGATTGTGATGGAAATGTCAGGAGTGTAAGACATTGAGTGGGTTAGAGGAGAAATCAAAGATAGTTTATTAAAGATCACAATGGACACTTCTTAATTTCATATATTAATAGACCATCTCAGATCTGAAGAAACAGTTTAGGACATTTTTTAAAAATTTGCCTCAAAGCCTTGTAGATCTTTTAAGTAGTAGATGTCAGTGCTAGAGAAAAATATAGTAATTGCCTAGCAATATCACCTCATATTTAAATATGAATATTGAGGTCTGATAGTAAGATGGTTTGTGTGTGGCTTTTATTTTAGGATGAGTGAATTGGTAGATTGAGAAATACCAATTGAATGGGAGACGTGACTGAAAAAAGGAGAAAGAGAAATGATTGATTGATGAGATTTCAAAAATTTAGAGTAGAAAAATCTCAAAGTCTGATGAAGAGCTCAATTTTGAAGTAAATAAAGTGACTCAATTATAGTGTAAAACAGAAAATTAAAACAGAAAGACCCAGAGGGAGGGGATGGGGAGGGAGGAGGGAAGGGGGTTCAGAATGGGGAACACATGTACACCCATGGTGGATTCATGTCAATGTATGGCAAAACCAATACAATATTGTAAAGTAATTATCCTCCAATTAAAATAAATAAATTTATATTTAAAAAGGAAGGATGGATGCAGTCTCTATATATTTGTTGGATTTGGAGTAAATATTATTTTTACATGACTTTTTTTTAAGGAAAATTGTATATAAGGTTATTTCCTGAGAATAAATCTGGCCACAGGGTTATAACTCTATGAAGAATGGAGTAATTGCAAAATACAGCTGCTGAGGACTGGAGACAGTGTTTATGTAGAAGGATTGTGGGCAGAGTTGAGAACCCAGTTGAGTTTGGAAACCCGAAAATAATAGTGGGGTCAAGTGTGCAGCTGTGTGGTTTTCTCTAGTAGCTTTCAGCAGTTGAGGGGTTTTGCACAGTTAATCCAGCTGAGTTTCCCCCTCATGCAATGCAGACACACTATCTGGTCAGTATCCAAGAACTTTTAAAAAGTGTCCTAAACTGCTTCTTCAGATCTGAGATGATCTATTAATATATGAAATCAAGAAGTGTCCATTGTGATCTTTAATAAACCATCTTTGACTTCTCCTCTAACCCGCTCAATGTCTTACACTCCTGACATTTCCATCACAGTCTCTATCATCTTTTATCTTATTGCAATGAGGCATTCTCTAGGTTCAGAGGGAAAATGTTCAGGATACTGACAAATGCTACAAAAATGTTCAGGATACTGACAAAATAGACACTATCGTCTGTGCTCAGTACAGGATGACTCTGGAACACTTTCTGCTGTGTCCTCAAAGTCCCCTGGCTGTCCTGTGCACTCAGACATCACTGACTGTTTCACAGCAGACCGCCGCTTATCCCTGCTGCTAGAAGGCCTTTTATTTATCTTATTAGTTTATGATCAAGGTGGGTGCGTGCATGCTAAATCATTAAGTTGGGTCTGACTCTTTGTGACCCTATGGACTGTAGCCCACCAGTCTTCTCTAGCCATGGGAATTTCCATGCAGAATATTAGAGTGGGTTGCCATCTCCTCCTCTAGGGGAATCTTCCTGATCCAGGGATTGAACACGAGTTTCTAAGTCTCCCGCATCGGCAGGTAGGTTCTTTACCACTAGTGCCACCTGGGAAGCCTGATGATCGAGATACTTCTACCAAGAGTTTTAAAGTTTTTCTAGACATAAATGCCCATTCCTTTGAACTTAAGTATTTTCTGAGTTTCATTGAGTCTACAAGCTTCACACTGACAGGAAAAATGTGTCAACTCAAATTTTAAGAGAAAAAAGGCCTTAGAAATTCAGAAGAGTAACCCAATACTGGGAAATATGTATCATTCAATTTAATGTTCAAATTCACAGTTTTTTGGTTTTCCAATTTAGAAAACAAGCCACTTAGCTCTTTTCATTGATTTCATCTTATTTCCTGAAATCTACTCATAAACTAAGTGAAATAGAAGGATGTAGTTACTATTTTACAACAACTGTTTTATTTCCTCCAGGTGATAAGCTTTTTCAAGGGAGTAAGAGAATGCCAAATTACCTGCAGTGTTAAAAATCTTGCTGCTCATTACTCTTGTATAAATATACCAAGGTGAGCCAGTAAAGGGAAGCCAGGTATTTTCTCTTCCCTCCCCGACATTTGATGGAACATTCTCTAAAGGAAGAGCTCTTCCTTCTCATGTCCTTGTCCTCTCCTGTTCCCTCAGTTCTAATTTTATCCACGAGCCTCACCTTGAGTGTTGGAGAGAATTATTTTGTTAATCTAAAGCTTGGAAATAAGGGACAGCTTAAAATATAGAATATACTTTCTAGAACAATAAAGTCCCTATAAATAAATAGACCACAATATTTCTTAAAATACTCACCATTCAAAAAGTACAGTTATCTGAAGAAAGGACCTAATGGCAATCAAAATGTTTTTTAAAATTTGCCCCTTGATCTACTGCAGTGCTTTCAGTACTCAATACTACTAGAAGAGTCATAGTTTTAATAACCAGCATTTCTCATAACCCTTGAATTTTTAATATCTAGCACTTTGATATTTGTAGGGACTTACAAAAGTTTCTTTCTGATCTGAATTTGAAGATGGAAATCAGTACTGTATACTTTTAGGCAATGCTAAAATAATTTTATTTATTATAGTTTATCCAATGTATGTGTAATGTGTGGCACATCTAAAATATAATTAGCATTCTCAAATGATGGAACCTAGTAAGTAGCTCACTAGAACACATGCTCCAAAAGAACTAGAATGCCTTATTTTCCGATTTGTTCCCTGCTGTATCCCCAGTGCCCAGATCAGTTCCTTCCTCCATAAATGCTATTGAATTGATCAATTAATTATAGCTGCTGTTTCCATCTAATCACTCTTTGCTATAAGACAAGTAAAACCATAGCCTGATGTGGCTGGGAGAAAGTCTGCTTGTTCATTTAACGGTTTTTGTTGTTTTTTTTTCATTCAGTGCTGACCATAACAGCTAGTGCTGTGTCAAGCTGTCCAGATGTCCTCTTTTCATAGTTCAGGCTCCAAGATCTGCTTCTGTTCTTTCCTTTTGCCATTTGTGTTGAAGTGATTGATTGCTTCGACCCAGGCTTTTAATATCTACAGCAAAGAGTCTTGAACCTTTTTCTGAATGCCATTTTCCCAGTTCAAATTTTAAGCCCATGTGCCATCAACTATATTCCTAAAAATCTATCAATTCCAATTCTTCCAAGTTTTTAAATAACAGAAATGCTTCAAGAGTTCTTGTGCACTCAGAAAATGCCTGCCCCTTCCTGTTATCCTGGAATGTCTTTCTCTTTCTCGTAACGTATTTTAGCTCTGCACGTCTTTATCCCTTCAAAAGCCTCTTCGTCTGACATCATGGGGAACTTAATATTTTTGTGAAAAGAAAGAAACTTCAGTGTTGAGCCTGACCTGAGAAACACTAGCCCATAGTACAGATATCACAGTCTCTGTTACTTCCCATAAGCAATATCAAATGTTCGCTTTGGCTCCAATACACCAAGCTTTTACGCTTTCCTGCTGCTCGTGTTGCATAAATGCATGAAAGACTAGAGCTTGTGTTTTATAAATATAGTTGGAAATAACTGCACTCTGCTTCTCATTTAATGTACTTCATTCCATTCCTCTTAGTCTACTGTAGATTTGGAAAAGAAGTTCTTCTTGTTGGTGGCATACACACATGTTTATTTTAGCCAATTGAAGGAAACGATTCCACCATGTCTGAAGTTTTGGCCCTTTGACGGCATCCCAGTGTAGTTGCCAAGTGGCACAGTTGTCTTTCTAGATAGCTTATCACCTAATTTTGGGCTTCCCTTATGACTCAGCTGGTAAAGAACCCGCCTGCAATGTGGGAGACCTGAGTTCCATCCCTGGGTTAGGAAGATCCCCTGGAGAAGGGAAAGGCTACGCACTCCAGTATTCTGGCCTGGAGAATTTCATGGACTGTATAGTCCAAGGGGTTGCAAAGAGTTGGACACGACTGAGCAAATTTCATTTTCACCTTCTCTCACCTAATTTAGTCCATACTCTGGCTCACCGTCACTCCTGTGGCCCCAGCGGTCTTTGGGCTTTGTGGACCATTAACTCCTCTCTGCACACAGGACAGGTCTCTTTGTGAGTATTCAGAGCACACTGTGAGTGAGAGAGCCACAAACCCAGGGGAGGTCTCCTGGCCTAAGCTGTGAAGGGATTACAGCTTGTGGAGGATGGAGTAGAGTCCCTGTCTGTCCAGAGGCAATGCAGGTGCCTAGACAAGTGCTTGTGCAAGGTTATACAGTCATCTGAAGCAAAAGTTATGGTTTATAAAGTCATTTCACAAATACCAGTTTATTTGCTTTGAATAACTCCCATGTGAAGAAAGCAGGGGCCTGAACTCCACTGTGTAGATAAGGACACTCAGCTCAGGGAACTGAGTGCTTGCCAGAGGTGACACAGGCAGTGAATCTGCGGTTCAGGCCAAGGATGGAGGTTTGGGCTCCAGGACCAAGGCTGCTTCCAGTCGGTGCCTCCTTGCTTATCGTGCTTATCATGTGTTCATCACCTCCACCTCTAGACATGTTATTATATGGAAAGATTCTGTTACTGAATAATACTCTGGAAACTATGATGAAACAGAGGGGCAAATTGAAGTGCTGAGATTAAATCATTTAGGAAAGTGATGCATCAAAATAATTGGTGTTTTTTAAAAGATCTGAATTCAGATATTTTCATCCTCATATAAATACTGGAATGCAAGGCCATTACTGTTTAGCCATCAGGACATTCTACTGTATTTCGTTTTTCCTCTTTTTCTTTGTATTGTCTCTTCAACTATAACGCAACCTTCTGGAAGACATGGATGACATCCTTTATTTGTATATATTACTGATGGTTCATACTTGGTATATAGTGTGACTAAAAGTAAGTTATTGATGATGAAATTTTTTTTATTTTGAAGATTCTCTATACCCCCGTCACACATATTAATGTTTGTTAGTTGAAATATAATTGACTGAGGAGGTTTAACTGTTGGGGATTGATGTAAAAACAGCCAAAATTTTAGTAAATGTGAAAAGAGTACATCTGACTAAAAACCCTTTGAATTGTTAAAGAAATAGAAAAAGTGACTTTGAAAATTTATTATTGACTATTTCTCACTATGGTGATTAGAATATTTTAAACTAAAAACATACAATATTTTATAATATGAACAGGCATTTAAGTTCAACAATAAGAAGTCATGAACATAATTTTAATATCTTAGTACACTGTATCTCTATGTTTTGTAAAGAAATGTAAGAGTACTGGGGGGATGCTCAGGTTGCTGTGAACCCTGTCCAGGTTTCCATTCTTAAAATTGTTAAAGAGATCACACATGATACCTCCTCCAAATTCGGTAGATATGAGCATTGTTTGTAATAATAACAAAAGAAAAACTATCCTATGACTTAGAAATTCCATTACTGCATGTATACCCAAGAGGAATGAAAATGTATATTCAGACAAATCTTGTACAAAACATTTGTGGTAGTGTTATTTACAATGTGACTTCTCTGGTGGCTCAGACAGTAACGAATCTGCCAGCAACACAGGAGACCCAGGTTTATAATGACCAAAGGGTGGGAACAAACCAAACATTCATTAACAGGCTAATGGATAAGGAAACTCATATAAATAATGATACACTGAACAGCTATAAGGGCTTCCCTGATAGCTCAGTTTGTAAAGAATCCACCTGCAATGCGGGACACCCTGGTTTGATTCCTGGGCCAGGAAGACCCGCTGGAGAAGGGATAGACTACCCACTCCAGTATTCTTGGGTTTCCCTGTGCCTCAGCTGGTAAAAAATCTGCTTGCAATGCAGGAGACCTGGGCTTGATCCCTGGGTTGGGAAGATCCTCTGGAGAAGAAGTCTTCCCATTCCAGTACTCTGGCCTGGAGAATTCCATGGACTGTATAGCCCATGGGGTTGCAAGGAGTCGGACACTACCATAAGGAGGAATGGTATACTGATCCTGCTACAACACAACAAACCCGATGTTGTGCTACATGGAGGAAGCTCTTCTGCAAGACCATCTATTGCATGATTCCATTTGTATGAGATACCTAGAACAGGCAAGCCTATAAAAGCAGAATGTAGACTTGTGTTTTCCATGGGCTTCCCTGGTGGCTGCCCGCAATGCGGAAGACCTGGGTTCGATCCCTGGGTCGGGAAGATTCCCTGGAAAAATGGCAACCGACTCTAGTATTCTTGCCTGGAAAATCCCATGGACGGAGGAGCCTGGTCGGCTACAGTCCGCAGGGTCACAAAGAGTCAGACACGACTGAGCAACTTCACAGTGGGAGGTGGAGATGTGAGTGACTGCTTACTAAGTACAAAGGTTTCTTTGGGGGTGATGAAAACATTCTGCTAGACTGTGGTGATGGTTGCACAAGTGTAGAAACAAACTAAGACCGCTGCACTGCACACTCTTAAAAGGGGAATTTAATGGTATATCAATTATATCTCAATAAGGTAGTTATGTGAAAAGTGTCATGGCATTTTGTATTTGTTTAAAATAAAGGAAATTATTTCTTCTTACTGCATAAAATATTATTGCTAACTACTAAAGATTAACTATTAATGCTTCCCACCAAAAACAACTGCATTGATCTCATGGGAAAAACAAATGCTTTGGAAAAGTCTTGAAATCTAGCAGCAATTACCATTTTTTTGCATTAAGTACTAGTGCTAAACAATTTCTATTTTATTTAATTTAAAATAAAAATTTAAGTTCAAGGATAAAATAATGCATTTCAAAATTTTGATGTAATTACCTTGAAAATATTTGTCTTAATTTAGTTAAAAAGCAAGATTATTGTGTAAAATTTACTTTTTCCTTTTAAGAGAAAATTTAATTTAGAAGAGAGATGTTTTTATTGTTGAATTACTTGATATTTTCCTTTTTTCCCCTGCAAGAGGAGCTGTCCTTGCATGTATTAGAACACTGTGCTAATACCTCTAGGGGAGATTAAAACTGATTTGGTCATTTTCTTTCTGGAAAATGCCCAAATGAAAATCGCTTGCTCACTTGGCACTCTCAGTGAGAATTAAATCATGGGTCCAGGTGTCTCCATCCTGTCTCGTGTCTGGTTCTGGTCCAGAAGAGTAGGGGGATGTGAACTTCACTGTAGTTGACCCAGGGTTATTGCCCCAGGTAGAAGACATTGCCAGAGATCCAAAATTATTTAGAACTTTTATTCCTGTTTGATTTTCACATTTACAGAAGGCTACACATTATGGTAGTGGTTAGCGGCACGTATATTGGGATCATGTAGTCCCAGGGACATTATTTAATGTCCTTTAACCTGAACTCTGTGTTTTATTAGAGTAATGTGCATTTGCCATTAATGATTTTGATAATACACACAAAGCCTTAGTATAACAATGTAAGTGGTTGTAATAGTGATAATACAACTGCTTAAATTCTACCCTTTCTTCTGGCCAAGGATTTATCTTGTTAGGTCAGCAGACATCATATACATTGGGAATTACTAAGCTCCAAAGGATTTAATTCTGGAATTCCTAGTAAATTTGGGAAAATAATCACTTAAAATATTTGTAACAAAGGCTGTTGGCTTCCTCAATCTCAGTAGGGTGACAGTGGCGAACCATGGTTACTGGGAATTAAGATTTCTATCAGGATCCATAGGATCTGTGTGTAGTGTAATTCTTCCTGGATACTGGCTTTGCCCTTCCCTTATTCAACTCCCAGCCCCAGCCCTTCCTCACCCCCCACCCCCACCCCACAGCACAGCCCATTTACTTTTGGTAATGTTGACGCCTTTATGACTATAGAAAGGGGTGAATCTCTCAGTCCCACATCCCATCTACAGGCAGTACTTACTGTCGCAGTGATTGGCACGTGACTTCATCTGGTCCGATATTGTACATGTAGAGATGTCAGGACTGATGCTTTCCAACTGTGGTGCTGAAGAAGACTCTTGAGAGTCCCATGGATAGTGAGAAGATCAAATCAGTCAATCCTAAAGGAAATCAATCCTGAAAATTCACTGGAAGGTCTGATGCTGAAGCTCCAATACTTTGGCCACCTGATGTGGAGAGCCAACTCATTGGAAAATACTCTGATGCTGGGAAAAATTGAGAGCAGGAGGAGAAGGAGGTGACAGAGGATGAGATGGTTGGATGATATCACCGACTCAATAGACATGAGTTTGAGCAAACTGTAGAAGATGGTGAAGGATAGGGAAGCTTGGCATGCTGCAGTCCCTGGAGTGACAAAGAGTTGGACATGACTTAGTGACTGAACAACAACTCCTCAGTCTCCTGAAATAAGTTTCAGAGGAAATCCTCCATCCCTAGCAGTAGGTGATGAAAAAACAAGTATCACTTTAGGTGTTCTGAACTAAAGTGGAGCTGGTGTTGGAATAAATCCAATGTCACAGGAGCAAAGCAGAGGAAATAAATTGGAGTCTAACTAACTGGAGTCTTTATGATGTTATTGCACTGCTGACTTAAACCATGTACAAAGACTGCTCATTGACTCTCTGTTTATTTGAGCTAACAAATCCCCTTTATTACATGCACCAGACTGAATTATATTTTATTTGTTTTTTTTCTGGCAACAGAAAATATGCTGAAATGCCAGTTAGAGTCATATATGTATTTTCTATTGTTTCTGATACTAATAATCCAAAAGATATAGCCTGGTGAGTGTCTAAAATCTATTTATTCATACTGTTAATCATAATTATTAAACATACTCTAAAACATAAAAGGGGCTTCCCTGAAAACTCAGCTGGTAAAGGATCTGTCTGCAATGCAGGAGACCCTGGTTCAATTCCTGGGTCAGGAAGACCCCCTGGAGAAGGGAAAGACTACCCACTCCAGTACTCTGGCATGGAGAATTCTATGGAACGTATAGCCCATGGGGGTCACAAAGAGTTGGATGTGATTGAGCAACTTTCACTTTCACTTCACAAAACATGAAAGTAAAGTTTACCTTCTAAACTAGGGAACAGTGAAAACATACCTCATGGCTTACATTTTATTATGAGTGTTAAAGAAATAAAAATAAAGTCATTCCAAGGATGATAATGGACAATGGTTAGTAAGAGACAATATATTTTGCCACAATAACTTGTTGTATTGTTGTTTGGTTGCTAGGTTGTGTCTTATTCTTTGTGACCCCATGGACTGCAGTACACCAGGCTTTCCTGTCCTCCACTATCTCCCAGAGTTTGCTCAAAGCATTGGAGCTTCAGCTTCAGCATCAGTCCTTCCAATGAATATTCAGGATTGATTTCCTTTAGGATTGACTGGTTTGGTCTCCTTGCTGTCCAAAGGACTCTCAAGAATCTTCTTCAGCACCACAGTTAGAAAGCCTCAATTCTTTAGTGCTCAGCCTTCTTTATGGTTCAACTCTCAAGTCCATACATGACTAGTGTAAAAACCACAGCTTTTGCTATTAATACATGGACCTTTGTCAGGAAAGTGCTATTTCTGCTTTTTGCTACACTGTCTAGGTTTGTCATAGCTTTCCTTTCAGGAAGAAAGCTTCTTATTTCATGGCTGCAGTCATCATCCACAGTGATATTAGAGCCCAGGAAAAGAAAATCTGTCACTGCTTCTACCCTTTCCCCTTCTATTTACCAGTGATTTCCCCTTCTATCCCAGTGATGGGATCGGATGCCATGATCTTATTTTTTTGATTGTTGAGTTTAAAAGCATTTTTTTTTCACTCTCCTCTTTCATCCTCTTCAAGAGGCAGAATTATATTATGTGCAGATCCTCTGGATCCTGACAGAAATCTTAATTCCCAGTAACCATGACTCACAAGAGTCTTCTCCAGCACCACAATTCAAAAGCATCAGTTCTTTGGTGTTTTAACCTTCAGGATGAGGCTGAATATAATGGTCTGGACAAAAATCAGGTATAAATATTGTTTCTTTTTAATGGTACTTTAATCTGATCCTATGAAAATTCAAACATATTTATCTTATTTTCCTGGGAAAATTACAAAGAGGAAAAACAAAGATGTATCAGGGTTTTTGTAGGTACCCATGCTGAGGGAGTGCAGACATGGCACCTGAAAAGTTTATTCTGGGAACAAGTTCCAGAATTACAATGTAAGGACCCCAGTGAACTCAGGTTTCCTCTAGAGCAACAGATATGACAAAACAAAATCAACCCTTTCAGAACTTTGATAATTAACCAAGGCTACAGAATGAACTGGTCTTCTGTCAGAAAGAATATATTGACAGCAGACTCTGTGCTGTCTTAACTTAGAGCTGTTCCCACTCTCCCTGCGCACCACACATGCCAGCTCAGTGACACAGCTGCTGAAAGCCAGGATCACCATGAACAGTGGAGATACGTGAGCACGTGTAGAGCTCCACTATAGCTCTGTCTGCAGAGCACAGTCTACGGTGGTCCAAATTGGCAGCTCCCTGGGAAATCTCAGAGGGTAGTGGCGGTTTCATTTGACCTAGTGCTCATCTTGGGGTGGGGGCAAAGTAAAAGGCCTATCGCCCTTTATTATGGAAAAAATAGAAAACATCTGATAATACTGCGAGTACCTAGGTTGTAGTTTCCACTGGGGAAAACATGATAGGGACCAAAAAAGCTCTACATATTCCTGTGTACCTAAAAGGATGAGTGAATGTGCAGAAAAGATCTAACAAAGGAGACGGCGCCAGTCACTGACCTTGGGCTGATGTCAGGGCTCTGTACAAGCAGGAAGTAAGCACTCTGGCTATCTTGTAAGCTGGCTGAAGCTGGGAGGTGTGCCCTCACACACAGACTCCCTTGCCTAGGGATGCGGGATCCATATCAGCACTTAAGGAAATTTAACCAGTCACTGGCTCACCAGTAAATTGTAATGACTAAGGTGTGCCTCCTAGGAAACCAAACTTTAAAGTGGTAACAAGAACTTCAAATACAATGTTAGAAAAAAGTTCAGTGGCCACAAACCTCAGGAAATACAGATTCTAAATTTTTCCAAGAAGTTTGTTAAATAGAACAACAAGAATATCAGCATCAAGAGACCTTGGTCGTGTGAGAGGGTAGGAAGAATGTGACACTAAATAGGTTATAATATAGTATCCAACTTTCAACAAAAGAAAACTATGAGACATGGAAAAAACCCCAGAATATTATGATGTATACACAAGGGGAAGAAAGGAGATAACAAATGCTGTGAAGGCTCCCAGACTTGAGACTTATTAGGAAGAGACTTTAAATCAACCCTAATATGTCTAAACAGAGAAGGCAATGGTACCCCACTCCAGTACTCTTGCCTTGAAAATCCCATGGATGGAGGAGCCTGGTAGGCTGCAGTCCATGGGGTGGCTAAGAGTCAGACACGACTGAGCGACTTCACTTTCACTTTCATGCATTGGAGAAGGAAATGGCAACCCACTTCAGTGTTCTTGCTTGGAGAATCCCAGGGACGGGGGAGCTTGGTGGGCTGCCGTCTATGGGGTCGCACAGAGTCGGACACGACTGAAGTGACTTAGCAATATGTCTAAAAGACAAAACGAAGCCATGTGTAAATAATTAAAGTATAAAGCAAATCTCACTTAAAAATATCAATAAATAAAAAAGACGTGATGTTCCAGTGTTATAAAGTAAAATAATTAAAATCAAAATTTTACTGGAGGGCTTCAACAGCAGATATGAGCAAGCAGAAGAAACAGTCAAGGGACTTAAAGATAGATAGTACAGATAACACAGCTTGAAAAACAGAAAGAAAAAGCAATGAATACAAATGAACAGAATTTCAGCAACGTGTTGGACACTATGAAGCTTACATGTATAAAATACAGCAAGGTAAATAAACAGAGAGAGAGAAAGAAGGAAAAAACAAACGTAAAAAAAATATTAGCTTCACCTTTAAGATACTCAACCATCTCCAAGCAGAATAAACTCAAAAGGACCTGTCCCTTGACACGTAGAAATGAGTTATGTACAAGGACACTTAAGATCAATGGCTATTTGTTATCAGAAACCATGGAAGCCAGAAGACATGAGAAAACATTTTCGGAGTGCTGGAAGAAAAACAATATTGTTTAAGAGTTCTATTTGCAGCTAAACTTATCTTCAATAAAAAAGAAAAAATTAAAACACTTGCAGGAAAAAAAAAACACACTAAGAGCCTAGCAGTCATGCTGTTAAGATATATTAAAGTGAACCTTCAGGGTAAAATGAAAGGACAGTAAATAGTTTCTCAAATACAAAGAGATAAAACAAACAAACAAACAAACAAAAAACTGTACTGGTATTATAAGAAGCATTGTAAATGTGGATTGGTTATTATTTTTCTTTGTCCTGTCTGTTTTAAATATAACTGCATAAAGCAGTAAGTATAAAACAGTTTGATGACCTTGTAATACATAATAATGTAATTTGTATGATAATAATAATAATACAAATGAGTGGGGAAGAAACAGAGGTGTATTAGAGCAAAGACTTTGTATATTGTTTAAATTAAATTATTATTAGAACTAGATTGTTTTAAATTGAAATGTTAATTGTCATCTCCAGGGCACCTAGTAAGAATATAACTGAAAAACAGCCCAGTGAAAGAAACGAGTTTAAAAAGTATACCAGAGTAGGTCTACTTGAAAAGCTGAAAAAGGCAGGAGCAGATGAGTAAAAAAAAGGAGACAAAGGACATGTGGAAAACAAAAGGCAAAATGGCAGATACAAGAACTACCTTAGTATGGAAAAATACTATATAATAAATAGTATTATTTGTTATACTATAAATAATACTATATACTAATACTATACTATATAAATATTATATACTAATATACTAATAAATACTATATACTAATACTATAAATACTATATACTAATAAAATTTGAATGACTAAAACCTCAATCAAAAGGCAAAGATTAGCAAAATGGATAAGAAATAAATGTGATTCAACAGTATGCTGTTTATAGCAGAAACACTTGCCATTTTAAAGAGACAAATAAGTTGAAAAATAAGATGTTGGAAAAGTATACAATACAAAATTGATTACTATGGGGCTGGGAGAACAATACTAAACCAGAAAAATTAATTTTAAGACAAAGTTGTTACTGAGACAAAGACAAACTTTATAATGATAGGAGTGTTAATTAATGAGATATATATATGTTTATAAACACAGATGCACCTAAAGCTTTATCCTCAAAATACATTAAGCAAAAACTGACAGAACTAAAGAGAGATATAAGTCAACAATTTAGTTGGAGATTCAAGAATGGATTTTCAATAATGGATAAAACAACTAGACAGATGATCAATGAGAAAATAGAAGATCTGAACAATATCGTAAAACAACTAGGCTTAGGAGACACCTATAGTACACAACACTTAACAGAAAACCAAAAAAATTCTTCTCCTGTACACGGGAGATACTGAAAAACACAAAACTGTTTGAAAGAAATTAAAGTACTTTAAAATAAATAGACAACCAGTTTTCATCAATCATAAGACTGAACTTTACTAAGATTGCAGTACTCCTTGCACTAATCTACAGATTCATTGTAACCTCATAAAAATGCTAGCGAGGTTTTTACAGAAACTGCAAGCTGCTCGTAAAATTCATATGAAAAGCCAATGACTCATAACAGTCAAAATAATTTTAAGAAAGGATATCGTTGGAGGAGTTACCCTTCCTGCTTTCAAAATGTACTGCGTAGCTACGGTAATAAAGATGTTGAAATACTGGCATAAGGATAGACACATAGATTGTCGGAATATAGTTGAGAGTTCAGAAGTAAACCTTCACATTTATGCTAAATTGATTTATAATGGCAGTCTCAAGTTCATTCAGTGGAGAGAGAAGGATCTTGTTAATAAACGGTTCTGGCACAACTGGATATCCACACGCATAGGATGAATTTGAACCTCTGCCTTTTGAATACTCAGAAATCAGCTCAAAATGGTCTAGAGCTAAAGCAGTGAAACTCCCACAGCAAAACAGGAGTCAATCTCCATGACCATGGTTTCTTACACATGGCACCAGAAGTAAAAGTATGAAAGAAAACAAATGGACAGACTGAACATCATCAAAATTAAAAACTTGTGTGTCAAAGTGTACATTCAAGAAAGTGATGCTTACGTGTATGGGGTTTTTTGTGGGAGGTGCCCAGAAAGTTCTAAGATTAGCTTGTTGTGGTGGTTGTACAGCTCCATGAACATACTATCAAGACGGGGGTGAGTATTGTAAATGAGTAAACTTAATGGCATGTGAATATGACACTGTAAAGATGGAGAAAAAATTTCCATTATCTTTCTGGTAGATTTGAAGATAATTACTTTATTTGATAAGATCTCCAGTCTCTATAAAGAGTGATTGTGGAGCACAAGGCAGTGAGCAGAGGTGAGTGAATGTGTTATATATCTATATTCTACTTGTTGACTGACATCCAGAGAACGCTTTTTATACTTTATACTTATTCTCAGCAAAACCTCTCAGTTTTGTTCACTTCCTATATCTGGGAAAATGTATCTGTGCCATTCATCCATCCCTTCACCATCCTCTTAGGCATCTATCCCTTTATCCTTCCATGCATGCACTCACCCAGTTCACTTTATGAACTGCTTCACTCCAAGAAGAGTCCTGATAAAAATGTGGCTCATATACTTAGTAAAAACATGAACAAACAAACAAACAAAAAAGCTCCCCAAATACTCAAGGATGCATTAAGAACAGACAGCAAGGTGATCGTGAAGAAGTGCCTATAACCCTGGGGAGCTGGGATAGGTCTGTATGGAGAGACACATGACTGGCTTCTATCCAGGCTGAGATCCCACTGGGAGAAGGGCCTTACACACAGGGTGCCACGTGTTCCAGGAGAGGTGAGTGCGCCCTCCAAGCATGGATGCCATTTCACCCCACCTGTCATATTGAGGTTGATGATGAAACTGACGTAAGTAAGAGAATAAAATAGGCAGCAGCTTGGCAGCAGGATCCAGTCTGAACAAATGATCAGTGAGCAGTCTGGCCTCAATGGGAGTGCCCCATCACTCATTCAGTTCAGTTCAGTTCAGTTCAGTCGCTCAGTCATGTCCGACTCTTTGTGACCCCATGAATCACAGCACGCCAGGCCTCCCTGTCCATCACCATCTCCCGGAGTTCACTCAGACTCACGTCCACCGAGTCCGTGATGCCATGCAGCCATCTCATCCTCTGTCGTCCCCTTCTCCTCCTGCCCCCAATCCCTCCCAGCATCAGAGTCTTTTCCAATGAGTCCACTCTTCTCATGAGGTGGCCAAAGTACTGGAGTTTCAGCTTCAGCATCATTCCTTCCAAAGAAATCCCAGGGCTGATCTCCTTCAGAATGGACTGGCTGGATCTCCTTGCAGTCCAAGGGACTCTCAAGAGTCTTCTCCAACACCACAGTTCAAAAGCATCAATTCTTCGGCGCTCAGCCTTCTTCACAGTCCAACTCTCACATCCATACATGACCACAGGAAAAACCATAGCCTTGACTAGATGGACCTTAGTCGGCAAAGTAATGTCTCTGCTTTTGAATATACTATCTAGGTTGGTCATAACTTTTCTTCCAAGGAGTAAGTGTCTTTTAATTTCATGGCTGCAGTCACCATCTGCAGTGATTTTGGAGCCCCCCAAAAATAAAATCTGACACTGTTTCTACTGTTTCCCCATCTATTTGCCATGAAGTGATGGGACCAGATGCCATGATCTTTGTTTTCTGAATGTTGAGCTTTAAGCCAACTTTTTCACTCTCCTCTTTCACTTTCATCAAGAGGCTTTTTAGCTCCTGTTCAGTTTCTGCCATAAGGGTAGTGTCATCTGCATAACTGAGGTTATTGATATTTCTCCTGGCAATCTTGATTCTAGCTTGTGTTTCTTACAGTCCAGCATTTCTCATGATGTACTCTGCATAGAAGTTAAATAAGCAGGGTGACACTATACAGCCTTGACGTACTCCTTTTCCTATTTGGAACCAGTCTGTTGTTCCATGTCCAGTTCTAACTGTTGCTTCCTGACCTGCATACAGATTTCTCAAGAGGCAGGTTAGGTGGTCTGGTATTCCCATCTCTTTCAGAATTTTCCACAGTTTATTGTGATCCACACAGTCAAAGGCTTTGGCATAGTCAATGAAGAAGAAATAGATGTTTTTCTGGAACTCTCTTGCTTTTTCCATGATCCAGCGGATGTTGGCAATTTGATCTCTGGTTCCTCTGCCTTTTCTAAAACCAGCTTGATTCAGGCATCCTCATTTCCTTTGGTATCAAACAACCCTGGGGTTGCTATCTCTTCCTGCTTTGGACGAGCCTGAAATCCAGAAGGAAATATTTTGTTTTGATGGACAGCTATTCTCCTTCTCTGTCTTCTCCTCCCCCCACCCCACAACCCCATTTCATCAGAGAGTGTGAAGTTCTTGCAATGGAGAGTGAATAGAACACCTTCCCTTTCTTAGGTAACTTGTGACATATTTACACCAGGTCTGCTTATGCAGAAGGAAGACTTCCCACAGGTTGGCAGCCTGTTCTTCCTTGAAAGCAGCTCTTCCTGCTTTTATATCCTTGGGTGAAGTGCAAGCAAAGCTATGTCAAGTTTATCAATTACTATGGATATTGACTTTACTATGTACAATGTCATCAGCTTTCAAATATATGCCCTTTGAAATGTATTTTTCTGTCAAAATTTTTTTTCTGGTTATAATTGTCTGGGCACACCATGAATCTGTATGGAGGTTTTGTTTTCTGATGCACACACCTTCTTATTGAAGAGACTTTGTATTGGAAGGCAGATGGTGAACATACTGCACACAGTATCTCTGTCCTCACTGATGACTTGCATTGTGATGAGTTGTGATGGCAGGGGCTGCAGGTGCCTCCCTCTCTCTGGTTATAACTGGAATAATCAGTGCACCTGGGATTTAGACTCAGCTCTCGTCTATATGCAAAGCATGAAAAATTGACTTGTCTAGAGTTTAAGAAATTTGATGAGGAAAATCTCTATTTGGTAGGGATAAAATATTTGGTGGGGGTTAACTCTATTATAAATGGATTCTTCATTCTGATGAAAATCTGAGATACAGGCAAGACCCAAAGCTTCTCCAATTGTGGCCTAAGGCCCACTAACTCAGAATCTCCCAGAGCACGGTTCAGTCACAGATGTGATGAACTGCCACCCTTCCCCACGGAAAGTCTCTGGTACGGATGGAGGTGTCTGCATCTTAACTACAGCCCAGGTCTTGTGCTCAGGAGACCCTGAGGGTGACAGAAGGCCTTCTGTGAAGTTCTGCTAGAGCTAAACCTACTCGAAAAACTGGCTCGGATCAATCCTCATGATTCCAAAGTTTATTTTTCAGGGGAAAGACTGTAAATTCTAACTAAAATCTTTCAGTCTGATAATGCTCTTCTGACTGGCTTCCTTAATTCTGTCTGCATTGTCACCATTTCTCACAACCTGTATTTGAATCCTGTCATCTCTCCCCCTGTTTTGCCGTCTTTCTCAAAACATGTGCAGTCTAGTTACCCTTGTCAGATTCTAGACTTGTCTTAATCTCTCCCACTAATATCATGTATGTGGTCAATGACCTATTATTTCAAGCCCTTCTTAGATGACACGTTTAACTGGATAAATTTATCTCTCCCATTGAGTTAATGAAAATAAATGGCCTTGAATATAAGTACAGTTAGTGCAGGGACTCCAGGAACTACACAGGCCTGGGGAGTCAGTCCTTCGTCGTGGCGCTGGTGAGTTACATGGCTCCATGACCATCGGGAATCCTCATTAGTCACCTTCTGTATGCCAGACACTACATCTGTGCTCGGTTACAAGAGGAATATAGTACAGTTACTGGAGAGAAACTTCCTTCTAGTGAACAGAAGCGTAATGCACAGATTCACAGACATGGCAGGGAATACCTTAATGTCAAGAACACGAGTGGGTCAGACCATGGACCAAGCGCCCTCACCTCATTGTGCACCACGTTCATCAAGACTCAGTCTCTCAGGATGCACTCATGGGAAGTAAGCCCAGTGATTGAGAGCATAACAACCCTGGAGCCTGCTATGCAGATAAATTAGATAGTGATGCTGATGACACTAATAGAAATTTGCAGAATGTGCTTGAGGTTTAAGGGTTTAGAATGCTCAGCTACATCTTGAGTTGTGGGAGAGAAAAGCCGAGGGCCAGCTTTCCCACTGCATCAGGGCTGGAGTCCAGTCCTGCAGTAGGAAGTCACGCCAAGAGTCTGGAAGTATGGGACAAGTTCTGGGAAGCCACAGGAACTGAAGCAAGGCAGATTATGAGAGAGACTCATGAGAGCTGAAGGTCCACTCTTGTGCTGACGAGTCTTCTCTGTGGAGGCTTGCAGCTTGATCAATGTCTTATACCCCAAGTTAAACTGAATGGAACTGGATTTAATTAAGTGGAATGGATTGCCTCTAGCTTTCCAGCCTTCCTTGACCTGTGATAGGAGAGGTGTTTTTTGCTACTTCCTGTCTGTGTTTTCAGGAAGTGCTGTGGTGTCAGAGGATACATAGAGTTCAGAGCAGTGTCCATGTCAGCCGTGCTCCCATGGGGCAAAATCTAGAGAGCCCTATTCCTGGTGGCAGGGATGTGGTGAAGTGTGTGTGTGTGAGGGGATGCTTGCTTACACAATACACATGTTGGTCATCTCTGGTTTACAGGAACATTTAGGCTTGTCCTGATGGCAGTTAAGTAGGTAATCAATGTGATCAGTACAAAAAAACAAAACCATACAAAATAAAAACAAAAACTCAGTTACTTAATGTTTTCTATAAATATATGGTAGGTGCAGTCTAATAGGCCATTATGGTTAAAATGGATTGATGATAAAGTGACAGCTTTCTTTTGGCTTGGGAAGAGTGGCTCTTGATTGCTATCCATCAGGAGTTGTGGAAGAGAAAAGCCCAGAACCGGCTTTCTCAGGGGAGCTGGGCTGGAGCCTGTGGGGCTGGATGGATGGATGACATGGGGTAGGGCAGTGAGTCTTAGGGGTGACAGTGGGGGCATTAGCAGTTAGGACTGGCACGAGCCAGCCTTCCATGACCTCATCATTTCCCCTAGAGCTGTACTCCAGTTAGATCATCTGAGTTTGGGAAAACTCATAGCCATGGATTAGAATAGAAAAGAGAGAGGGGAAGAAACAGTTTTTAAAATCCTAATCAATAATAGCAGATTTATACATTTCAAGAAGTCAAGCTACACTTAAGAGGGCACTACTTTGTTAATGATTGCTTTCCAAGTACAGAACACTTTAGGTTACCAACATGAAGCTCAGAGGACAAAGTGTAAAGTCCACTTTATGTTCATCACAAAAAACTTATTCAGTTGTGCGTACGAGGGTTTCAGAAAGTTGATTTTATCCATTGAATTTTAATAGTCTCTCGCGATCTTAAGGAAATCAATCCTGAATATTCATTGGAAGGCCTGATGCTGAAGCTGAAGCTCCAACACTTTGGTCACCCAATGTGAAACAGAGGAAAACCTGATGTGAAGAGCCAGCTATTGGAAAATACCCTGATGCTGGGAAAGATTGAAGGCAGGAGGAAGAGAGGATGACAGAGGATAAGATGGTTAGACAGCATCAACTCAATGGATATGAATTTGAGCAAACTCTGGGAGATAGTGAAGGACAGGGAACTCTGGTGTGCTGCAGTCCATGGGGTCACAAAGAGTCGGACACAACTGAGTGACTGGACAACAAGAAAGGAGTCTTCTGCTGTTGGGACCATAAAACTTCTCTGGCAGCCTTTCCAGTGTCCTTTCCAGCATCTCCCGTGTCTTTCTCTATGGACTCCTGGGCCTCAGAGGAAAGGAAATGCAGTTGTACTCATGCCTGGTGTATTCAGCGAATCAATCTTTCCTAAACTAAAAGAATGCGTGGCAAGAATGATAGCAATAAAATGCTTTCAACCATAAATTTCCATGAAACCCAAATAATTGAGATGAAAAGAAGACTCTAGTGATGTCTAAGCCTGCTCTTTTCTGGTCTTGCTTGAGTCCACAGGCTCTCAGGCTCCAAGCCTCCTCTACTTAACTAGGATGTCTCCAGGTCATACTAAGTGTAGGGATGTGTTTATGTGGCCAGCCAGGGAATGTACTTCAGTTCTGAACTGGCTCTGTGTAGCTGTGTCTTGTGTCATATTGGATACACTTTATACAACAGGTATTCTCAGTTTTTATCCATATGTTCTCCATGCATGGTGCTTGGACCAGCTTCATCAGTACCACCTGGGAACTTGCTAAAAATTCAAATTTGCTTCCACCCTAGAGCTTCTGAATCAAGAACTCTGAGAATCTACATTTCCATGAACTCTCCAGGTGACTTTGTTGTACAATAAGGTTTGAAAACTACTATTCTAGGCAAACAGAATCCAGATCTAGGAAAATGAGTATGTAATACCAAAGCAAGATGGCATCAGACACTTCTTAAAGGAAACTTGCAAAAGCCTGAATCCTAGATGTCTATCAGGAAGGCTTGCTTTTAAACTCATGGAAATGACTTTCTCCCTTTTAGTCGTTCTTCACTACCCTCCCCCTTCTTTTCTCTCCAAAGCCCAACCCTGTACTATGCTACTTTGGTAATGCCAGCTCTCTGTGTTGAATTTTAATATTTTACATATTAATACTTTGTAATATTTTTACAGCAACCACTTTGGGGGATAAGAAAAATTGAGAGAAGACTGTTTTTGATGAAAATTTTTAAATGAAGAAGTACATTCACTGTGGTGTTTTTCTGGTTACCAAATAGAATACCACTTTAAATTAAACAAGAGTATGTTCATTAATTTTAGTCATCTATATTAGGCTATTTTATCATTAATTTTAATACTAATTTATCAAAAAATCTAATTAGTAGGTATCTTTTTTCTTTACTTACTGTACCGTACATTCAGTCGTATATATCAGACTATTCATTAGTTTAGAGTGATAAATTTGTCCTTCCAGAAATTAATGGAAGGTAGGATGTTTAGTTCTATGAGATGATGTGATATCAAGTATAAGAAATGTGTTTTATAAAGATACTCTGAGACATACAATAAATCAAAGAGATTAACTACTAAATGAAAGCATTCAAGGAAGGTCGGTGGGAAAAGAAATGGGTGTTGGGTGTCGTAACTCCTGCAGTCAAAAAAAGTTGTATTGGTATTTTTTTAAAAGACTTCTGACACCAATTCATGATTTCAGATATTGAGGAAAATCCCATATTTTTATAAACATTTTCTTTTTTGGAAAAATGTATAGAAATCTCAGCATGCTAAAAACATTAGAACCACTCTGAAAGTATGATTTCACGCTGCTTTTGCTCTAGGAAATAATGTCCTGATCGATACACTGCGGATTTCCCTCCCACTGTTCCACGTGTCGCAGAGAGCATCCCACTGACCCCAGGGAAGCGCATAACTGTCCTCACATTGATAAGATGCTCAACCAGCAGTTACATAAATGAGCTTCATCCAGCCAGAAATCCTCCCAGAGCTCTGTATTTAGGTCTCTGGCCCAGATTTCCTCAACCTTTTGGGCTGCTGTATATATAGAGGAGAATACAAATGAGTTTCAGAAGAACATAAATTATCTAAAATTGTTTCCTACTGCAAAAATAAATTCAAATGTTTATTTGTAAAGATTTTCTTTGAACACTTGCCGTGTATTTTCAATCAATATGCAGTTTGCTTCCTATGTATTTATATGGACTTTTGTTAAAAGTCCCATTTTTAGACTATTTTTTGGTCTATGTATATCTTATCAATAATGATTTTGCTTTATTTGTAAGATTTTAAACAGAAATGTCTTTGGGCAGGTACAGAGGGCATGTTGGGCTTCTTGTTCTGGAAAGTTTGCTGTCTGGATTCCTCGCTGTCTTGGACTACTTGGTATGGGCATACTTACCTAATGGACTTTTCCTGTTCTGATTGTAACGGGCTTGTCTGCCTGGCTAGTCAAACTGGTTACAGACAGCTGATAACCCACATCCTTGAAAGGCTATAGAGAGGGCCACATACCCCACCAGGGTGGTGTCAGAGAAGACTGAGTGTGAACTGGGACTTTAATGCCCACTTGTTTTTTTGCTGGAGTGAGTAGGGGTGAGACCACAGTTTTTTCTGTGAGATTTTTGGCTAGAGTATAGTGGGCAAGGTCTACAGATTTCCTGTCTTGCTGGCTGCTCCTTCTGTGGCCCTGTAACTAGAGAGAGCAAGTTTTTCTTGGAGATTTTTTTTTGGTCTACACTCACAGGTAGTTCCAGGTGACTCGCTTTGCTGGGACCAGAATCTCAGGTGTTCTCAAGTCCTTAGCACGTCTGTCTCCTTCACTTCAACTTGAAGTGTCTTCTCACATTTGTTTTTTTGGTCTGGAAGTTTTAATTGTACTTTGCCCCCAGGAAGTAGATGTCAAAATTTGATTAATCTTTGAATACTGCATTTCTCATTTTGTTCTTCTGCTAGAAAGCCCAGATGCCAACCCCTGGTTAAAGGGTGTGGTCAACATTTACTAGCTGGTATTAAGGTTTATTTTAAGGTTGATATGTTAGAGCAGCTTGCAGAACTAAGGAAACATTTACTTCCTAGATTGTTCAGTTTACTTACTAGATTGTTCATGTTGTCACTCAGTTGTGTCCCCAGCTCTGCGATCTGATGTACCAGCTCACCAGGCTCCTCTGCCCATGGAATTTTCCAGGCAAGAATATTGGAATGGATTGCTATTTCCTACTCTAATTTACTGGATTATTGGTTTATTATAAAAGGATGTGACTTGGGAGCAGCCAGACAGATGAGAGGCACAGGGTAGGGTGTGGGGAAGGGGCGAGGAGCCCCCACAACCTCTTCAGGGGCCCTCTCCCAGCACCTCCAAGTGTTTCCAGCCCTAAGTTTCTTTGCTGCTGCTGCTGCTGCTAAGTCGCTTCAGTCGTGTCTGACTCTGTGCGACCCCATAGACGGCAGCCCACCAGGCTCCCCCATCCCTGGGATTCTCCAGGCAAGAATACTGGAGTGGGTTGCCATTTCCTTCTCCAATGCATGAAAGTGAAAATCAAAGTGAAGTTGCTCAGTCATGTCCAACTCTTAGCGACCCCATGGACTGCAGCCTACCAGACTCCTCCATCCATGGGATTTTCCAGGCCAGAGTACTGGAGTGGGGTGCCGTTGCCTTCTCCTAAGGTTCTCTGACCTTCCCCTTTTGCAGCTTATGGAGATTTATTGCATTCACATAGTTGTCTAAGTCATTGACCTTAGGCTGAGCTCATCTTCAGCCTTTCCCCCCTCTCAGAGGTCCAGGGTTGGGACTAAAATTTCCCACCATCGAATTACTAGACTGACTTCATAGGCAACCAGCCCCCAACTGCAACTGCAAACCCTGTTAACATAACAGAAGATACCTTTATCACACTTAGGAAATTCCAAGAGTATTAGCAACTTTGTGCTAGAAGTGGGGTGGAAGACCAAATGCATATTTCTCATAAATCACGGTACAATGCTCTTCCATCTGCCTAAGTAATGGATGTAGTGTAGGTAACAAAACAAGATGGTGCAGATGAAGCTTCTTTGACAACTGTCTTGCATAGTGCTCGGTAAAAGTCATTTACTTTTCTCAGTACTCATACTTAATATATATCCAGTCTTACTCACATTATTTGGAACAGGCATGGTATTCTGTAATCTTTTGATGGTTTGTTAAAAAATCATAAAAGGGAAAGGGTGATCGGTGAGAGGGGGAAAAAAATAACAACCTTTCTGCAATCACTCTTATGACTGTGATAAAAGATAATTAACTGCATTGTTTGGTTGTGGAAGTCATAGCTTAAGAAAAATTAGAGTGGTAAGGATGAAAGATTTTTTTCTGGCTGTTCAAATAGTTGCCATAATAATCTTAGCAATCAGGCACAATATCCCCAGGGATCTGGATTTTGGGAGAAATTAGTGTTTTTCCTTCTCATTCCAATAACTACAGCAACTGGACCATCAAGCTTGTTGCCAGAATGCTTAACAAAGCTTTAGAAGAAAGCATCAAAACAGACAAAAGGAGTAATAAAAAAACACCCACTCCTTTGTTCACTTCATTAGAAGAATAAGAGATGAGGCAGTGTGTCTTAGTCTTCCCTGGTGGCTCAGATAGTATAGAATACACCCGCAATGGGGGAGACCTGGGTTGGATCCCTGGGTTGGGAAGATCCCCTGGAGAAGGGCATGGCAATCCACTCCAGTATTCTTCCCTGGAGAATCCCATGGACAGAGGAGCCTTACAGGATACAGTCCATGGGGTCACAAAGAGTCAGACCCAACTGAGCGACTAAGCACAACACAGCAGTGTGGCTCAGCTTCTCTCAGCCTTGCTACCTCGTCTATTTAGAAAGTCAACTTAAGTGAAGTCACTCAGTCGTGTCTGACTGTTTGCGACCCTGTGGACTGTAGCCCAGCAGGCTCCTCCATCCATGGGATTCTCCAGGCAAGAACACTGGAGTGGGTTGCCATTTCCTTCTCCAGGGGATCTTCCCCAACCAGGGATCAAACTCAGATCTCCCACATTGCAGGCAGATGCTTTAACCTCTGAGCCACCAGGGAAGCCAACTAGAAGTGCTGTTCTACAGTTTGAGAGGTTGAATTTTTACAGCAAGGACAACTCTTCTGTTTCAAATTGCTCTAGCAGGAAGAGCATGGGTTACTCGATGGGGTGGGATTTGAATAATGAACCTCCATGGGAAGCCTCTGGAGAAGGCAATGGCAACCCACTCCAGTTCTCATGCCTGGGAAATCCCATGGATGGAGGAGCCTGGTAGGCTACAGTCCATAGGGACGTGAAGAGTCGGACACGACTTCACTTTCACTTTTCATTTTCATGCATTGGAGAAGGAAATGGCAACCCACTCCAGTGTTCTTGCCTGGAGAATCCCAGGGACAGGGGAGCCTGGTGGGCTGCCGTCTATGGGGTCGCACAGAGCCGGACATGACTGACATGACTGACATGACTTAGCAGCAGCAGCAGTGGGCAGCCTCAATGTTTAGAAATTAGTATTGTCTTCTGAAAGCTGTCTTTGTGAGTCTTGGATGACCACAATGGGGACTGAGATGGTGCTTCCTGGTGTAGAACCCCCCTCCTTCTGGGGCTGCCTTCTGACTGGTGACATCCCCATGAAGCTTCTACTATAAGTAATTCTTTATCCCCCTGTTGTGCCAATTTGGGATCTCCTCCTGGCTGGCCCCTCCCCTGGCACTCAGAACACGGACAGTCTTACCAGGGCCTCCCTCCAAGGGAGGCTTTTTGACTTCTAAGGAGCACTGGGCTGTCTGCAGTGTTTCTCCTTGGAAACATGGCTGTTCCAACAAGGTTGATACTGCGTATTCAATTTGCTGAATGAATATGGTAAACTGCTCTTGCTGTGTCCTTTGCTAACCCAGGACCACTAACACTCCCCACACTGTGGTCTCCGTTTATTCTTATGAAATGAAGCTGGTTACATCTTCACTTTGCTGGTCTTTTCTTGTTTTCAGGATCTGTAGGTTTGGACCCACATAATCTTATTCCCTAAGTCCATTTTCCTAGAGGCGGCACATCCGTAAGAATGTGAAACTTTCATAAAGATACACGTCAGATATCTTGGGAGTTGTCAAAATTCCCACTTCTTGGTTTAAAAATGAGCACTGTGTCTCCAGGAAATTCCTGATATGTCCCCTCATGCTGAGTTCAACGAAGCTTTGAGTCATTTGTTGGTCCAGACTCCAAAATGCAGGCAAAGGAAATTGCTCTTGGCCTCTGCCCATTATCACAGGTCTTCGTGGGTAACTGTCCCACGTACACAGTCTAAACAGGTTCTAGACAAACCCATTTAAGGTGCAGTGAAATAGAAGAGGACATCTGTGCTAGGCTAGAAATGCTAACCTGCCAGCAAGGAGGGCCAGATGGAGTTCCTTAGAGAAAGATGTGGGTGAATCCTCAGGACAGATGTCCTAGCACAGCCTGCACCTGCCATAATCTAACTAAAGGACATGTTGGTGAGGCCAGTTTGGGGTTTATATCAGATTTAGTGAGAAAAGGCACAGGCAAAGGTGGGTCATAAAAAATTAGCATTGCAGCATTTAGAAAATGTGGTCTCTTTGTGCTCAGCTTTCTCCTCACAACAGACCCACTCAGGATGGGACAAGGTGAATAAAAGCAGTGAGGAATGTGTAGTGAGAGGATTAGATGTGTTACAGATGAAAGCACAATGATATGAATTAAATGTGTGGTGTTTCATAGGCATGCTTTGCTTTCATATATCTGATCTCAAGCACTCAAAAAGCCTGCAAGGTCAGGAAATGCCATCGTTTTGATGGGAAAAGGACCATTTTTCTATCTCTGTGCAGTCTGCAATCTCTTGGTTCCCTTAGGGTGCACCCTCAGGGTCACTCGCAACTCTGAGCACCTCCTTTCCTAGGCTTGAAAATCTCCTTATCCCGACTTCCATTGGACTCATGCTTACTTGGTTGTTAAGCTCCATTCTAGGTTTCATTTTCTCCAGGGCTCCTCCATAGTCTGGGATGAGCTATTCTCAGAAATATTTCCCTATCATCACACTTCTATTCCGTCAGCATGTTTTCCTCATCTGTCTCCTCACTAAACTAGAAATGCACTTTGGAAAGGGGTTTAACAAATCATGGTTAAGCAGTCCCAGCTCCTGGATCAGCTACTAGTCCACTGTCCTCTGGTGCTAACCCCTGTAGGATGAGTGGGTGGCATGACTGGTTATTTATTATGTGAATTTAACTCTCTAAAAACCCAGCTCCTTTTCTTCAGCCATTGCAAGCATTCTCTGCAAGTTTAGAATAACTTGTTTTCATTTCTTCAGATATATTATATCATCTTTTATTTTGCCTAAAATTCTTCTAGCAATAGCTATTGTTCACCAGCAGATAGATGCTTCTGGGTCTACCCACTTATGAATGATACAGAAACGTGTGTAAGGATAAAAGAGTTAAGATTCTATAACCTGCAGTTTTGAGAAGTGGATACCTGTGTAAATCTCAGCTATTCAAGTTCATCTGTTTGCTGGTACCTATGGCTTCATTTAAATAGGAGATATGATTGTTTCCTAATTAGCTTCTCAGTGCTAGGTCCTGATTCCTCTTCTCATTAGATCTTGAGTTAACTGGGATGCACAACCAGCACATTTGTTCTCTAAGTTTAGGAAATCGTCAGCACTGTGTGTATTTCCACACATAGCTTAAGTTACAGATAGTTTCAATGTTATTATTTTAACAGAAGTTGTAACTAAGGTTTTAGATAAATGTATAATAAACCAGTACTTCTCAGACTTTGTTTCCCATGAATCACCCGGGATTTTGCTGGATGGAGATACACACTCAGAAGGTCTGGAACGAAGTCTGAGAGCCCACGTTCTTCACCAGCTCTCTGTGATGTCTTGCGTGCCAGCCGCCGAATCCAAGAACCTAAGACGGAAGTTCCTATCTGTTTTCTTCAAGCTTCATAAGACTTCAAATGGGATTAACAGTAAGTTTAGTAATGACAGTATAAGAGCTGAATAGTTTAATATCAATGTTTCTTATTATTTCTGTTTATGTAACTTTATTTTCTTGGGCTTAAAAATCACTGCAGATGGTGACTGAAGCCATAAAATTAAAAGACACTTTCTCCTTGGAAGAAAAGCTACAATGAACCTAGGCAACATATCAAAAAGCAGAGACATTACTTTGCCAACAAAGGTCTGTCTAGTCAAATCTATGGTTTTTCCAGTAGTCATGTACGGACATGAGAGTTGGATTATAAAGAAAGCTGAGTGCCAAAGAATTGATGCTTTTGAACTGTGGTGTTGGAAAAGTTCTCGAGAGTCCCTTGACTAAGTGCCTCTCCTCTGGGCTGGAGAAGCCCCAGGTCTGTGCTGTGCAGTGGGTCCTTGCACGTCTCCTGTTCAGTCCAGGAGTTCTCTTTGTGCAGCCCAGACTCACTCAGCACCTATGGCCACAGTATAGGTGGGCACAGGATGGCAGCTGGCTGCACCCTTCTCCCCTATGGGACCCTGTCACCCTCCCTCCAGTCCTCCTTTGCTTTAGAGCTTAGGGACCCCACAGACTTGCTTACTGTTACCCCAGCTTAATGCATCCCTAATATGCTGGCCTCATGCCCATCCATCTGGATAATTTTTTCCATCAGTAAATTTGCTGCTCCTCCAATTTTGTGTCAAAGGATAACACACACACACACACACACACACACACACACACACACACATATCAGCCTGGCATGGAAGTCCTCATCTAAGTCAGAAATAAAGTCTATGGGAGACAGAGATCTGAAGACATACATACAGTGACTGGTGTTTCTTTAATGTCCTCAAATTAATTTTCATAAAGCTCTGGTTATCAAAAAAGAGTTGTAATGAATGGCTTTATTTATAGCTACTTTTTCCAAACCAGTATTTTACTGGGAAGTATCATTGCATCTTTATTTTAGTAGGGAATTATCTCAGTTATAGGTTTGCCAGTCTCTATTAATTTTCATTTCCATCCTGCTGCTTGAGTCTTCATTATTTAAACTCTAGTGTTTTTTTTTAAACGCAGTCCCTGAAGAAAACAGACACTAAATTTAAGACAAAATCAGCAGATTTTTTTAGAGATCTGGCAGGAGACACTGAAGTGACTGCACATTAATTCTAGTTACTTTCTGTGATTATTTATGTATTCCAATATTTTGTTTCCTTCCATTTCTCCTCTTAACATTTGGCTGTAATTATAAAGAAAAAAAATTGGCTTAGATGTGGCAACTTTATGAGCATTGCCTACAGTTTTAATGTCTCCTTCTGTTCAGTGTTCTGACAGTGGGTATGGTGGTTTGCTCTCCTTTGGCCGTGAGACTCAATTACAAACTTTGCTACTGACTGTGGCGACCTCACTGCCGAGAAAAAAGGGAAGAATGAGGAGGTAGTGGAGGGAGCAGAATGCAGGAGAGTGTAGGTTCCATCCAGGGCTAGTGGCGATAGAGACAACAGTATTGATCATCCAAGGGGCACCCTGTGACGTCAACAAGTCACCCCCAGACGCCCTGGACGTTCTACTCGGCCAGCGCCCAGGAGGCACCATGTCTCCTGCAGACTCACTTGGCTGCCCAGTGTTTGCTTTCTGCCTGACCAGTGGGCCACACGTGGCCCCTCACCAGTGGCGCCTGGTACTTCAGGGGGATTGGAGAAGGCTCTGGGCTCCCCAGGTGTGTCTCATGGCTTCTGGTCGCTGGCTTAGAATGGCCACTGGAGCCCCCGCCTTTATCCACGTGTCCACCTGTGTATGATCATCACACGTGACACATGACTCCCGGAATAAAAGCCCAGTGTAGTTACCAGGCCACTTCTTAGAGAAAATGGGTGCGGGCACAGGTGGGGCCCTTCTCTGTCCAGCTCGAAGGTGGGAGCACATCACCACTGCTCTAGTCTTTCCCCTCCTCTCCCCTCTCTCTCCACCTCTCCTTTCCACTCCCCCCTCCCCCCTCGGCGGCCCCGCTCGCCCCTCTGCTCTCTCCTCTCCCCCCTCTCCTCTCCCCCCTCCTCTCCCCCCTCTCCCCTCTCCTCTTCCTTTAGTTAGTTATTTGCTTGTATGTCCTTGAGGATATTCCCTGTTTCCCTTAAATACTAACTCTTGTTGTTGGATTCCCCCGAGTGTCATCATAGCTGTGAACTCTCTAGCTTTTGTTTTGTGGCAAATCATCAGATTCGTGTGGTGTCTCTTCTGCTAATATGGGTGAGTGTGTGTATGCCTGCTCAGTCGCTTAGTCATGTCCAACTCTTTGTGCCCCCCTGGACTGTAGCTTGTCAGGCTCTTCTGTCAGTGGGGTTTCCCAGGCAAGAGTAGGGAGTGGGTTGCCATTTCCGCTTCCAGGGGATCTGCCCAATCCAGGAATCGAGACCTGCACTGGCAGGCAGATTCTTTACCCCTGAGCAAGCTGGGGAGCCCTAAACATGCATGACATAAGCTGAAATCCTCGACTGAGAAATCACGATTCAAAAGACATCAACTTGCTTTCTGTTAACTGAGAGGTAAGAAGTGGGGGTGGAGGTGGCCTTTGTCGTTTGTGGCTCCTTGCACAACAGGCCATCTCCGAGGCGTGGACAGAGCCGCAGTACACGTGAGGACCAGATGTCCCCGTGTCCCCAAAGAAGACGTCCACCGGGACAGCACACCCTGAGTTTCTGAAATGAGAATGAAGATGAGTCATTTTGAGTCAAGGACTCAGGCAACCTATAAAACAGGAATGGAGAGGCAAGGCGGGAGCAGGAGGTGGGCAGACAGGGCTGAGCACTGTGCCAGCCCTAGAGCTGGTCTGTTCTCCTCGTGATTGCTGTGGCCATCCTGTCTCACCATCCCCGGGACCGGGAGTGCACGTGGGAGAGACTTCTGCACCGGCCAGAAAGCCCAGAAAATTTAACTCCGTATATTTCATTTTGTTGCAATTACATTTGTCACACATCATTAGGAAGAAGGGAGGCCCATATTATTTTGCTATGAAACTTTTTAAAAATTGGAGTATAGTTGATTTACAAAGTCGTGTTAACTTCAGATGAATAGCACAGTGATTAAGCTGTACATACACATGTATCTATTCTTTGCTAGATTTGTTCCCTATTTGTTGTTGCTGTTGTTTTGTTGCTAAGTTGTGTCTGACTCTTTGTGATCCCATGGACTGTAAACTGCCAGGCTCCTCTGTCCATGGGATTCACCAGGTAACATTATTAGAGTGGGTTGCCATTCCCTTGTCCAGGGAATCTTCCTGACTCAGGGATCGAACTCAGGTCTTCTGCATTGCCGTCTGAGCCATATATACCCCATCCTTTTTGCTTTCACATAAGAAATTTTGCACTGTTTCTAAAGATGTAGAGAAACAAGCATGTCAGTGCATTTTGTAACTTTTTAAGAATTGCTTTTTAATTAATTTGATTATCTCTGTTCTCCTTAGAACATATGTTTTATCATCTTTTTATTGAAAACAATGGATAATGTCAGGCAATTCTCTTTGACCCCATTTTTCTGTTCTCAACGGCTCTGGAAGCAGTTGCAAGGGGGCTGCTGAATGAATCATCAGGTCCTGCACATGCATTCTCGGCTCTCAGGTTGTCTCTGAAAATGGAAGCATCTTGTTTCACTTCAGATAAAGCCTGGGTTTCTATCCATCTCACGACCTTTGTGGATCCCTAGGTACCCCTTTAATCTAGGCTTCTTTGTCCTTAAGATTAAGGGCCTCGTTAGAGCAAGTTTGTGAAAGGCTGTGTGTCCTACTGCGCTCTGTACTTGAGAGACTGAGCTCAACCCTCAAGGACAAGCCTGAGATTTAGACCTCAGATCAGCTGTAGAGCTTCTTTCTGAAAGACGAGTGCCAGCCCTTTGGTGAGATGACATCCACTGCCTCCTCCTGTCACTATGGAAACTTGTCTCTCATTTTTTTTCTCCCCCAGTTTTTAGGCCGCTCATAGGATGAGCAGAAAAACTGTGGAGAAGAGTTAAGTTGGGAAATGGGAGCCATCCTTTAAAATAAGCAGCCTCGTGGTTAGATCTGCAGGCCTTGGAGACTAACACTCTGAATTCAAATCTGCTCTACACCAGGGAAGGCAGTTTTCTGCACCTCTCTGTGCAAGCAGGCAAATAGGAAGATAATCATACTGCTTTCTGCCTAGGTTTTGAATGGTTTCAATAGGTTAAGTCCTTTAGGACACTGTCTGGCACAAGATCACCAAGTTAGCTATTAGATCAAATTTCACCTTCCAACAAATGCCTGGTAAAACGCATGAGCAAATGGCCCCATGGAAGCAAAGTGTGTGTGGGGCGGGGGGCAGGGAGGGGGTCATCAGAACAGTGGTGCAGTGGACCACGTGTCAGAGTTGAGGACAGACATGTTTTATTTCAAATAAACGAGTAAGCAAATAAACCTTCACCAAGCCTGCAGGCTCAGTTTGAGGAGCAAGACCATGTCAGCTACTATGTATTTTGAGATTTAGCTTGTTTATATCAAACCTGAGCATACTGACATGAGAGAAGAGATAGAAAGATATATTTCATGATGCATTTCTTTAGTGATTCAGCAAAACATAATTTAGAGGAAAAATTTAGACTTGTGATGGTTACTAAGAAATTGATTACTTGGCCAGTGTTCCTTCCCTCCCTCCTCTCTTCCTTCCTTCCTTTGTCTCTTTCCTTTCATTTTTAGGGGAGAAAATTGTTTCCTTACAAAGTAGTGCTCTCCTTGCCAGGGCCATTTTGTCATGCACATTTACCTTTTGATGTGTTGGTCCCCAGGACCACACTGAGTACAAGCATATTTCTAAACATACATAAACATGTTCAGCTCATCCCAGCCAGGCTGAGTGACAGTGAAATTGGCTTACATTTGATGGAATTCACCATGCAACCTGATACAATTTGGGAAAGATATACATATATCACATATGCAAACAGTATAAGTAATACAGAGAATATATAGGGCTTCCCAGGTAGCATTAGCAGTAAAGAACCAGCCTGCTAATTCAAGAGACATAACAGATGCAGGTTTGATCCCTGGGTCGGGAAGATACCCTGGAGGAGGGCAGGTTTGTTGGGACATGTGTCTTGGCTGAGGTTGCACCTGTTTTTTTCCTTTTTTCTCCCTTTTGAACTCTCAGTTCTTTTTTTAATCTCTCCAACTTTGTATGAAATGCCACAGTGCAGCAGAGAGTGTGTGGGCTCTAAAATTAGAATGAAGATCAAATGCAAGGTCTAATACTTATCTGGGCAGATTATGTAACCTCCTTAGTGTCAGCATCTGGAAAACGGAGAGACTGCCTCACGCAAGGTTGCCTTAGGAGTAAATGTGTACAAGATGCTCGTGACTACGGCGTTGTGTACACAGGACGAGGTGCAGGCAGGATACCCCTCCTCCCTGTCTGTGGGCTGTGAGGACTTGGGACCTGAGGCTGTGCCCACCTGTTCTGGTGGCTCAGCAGCTCTTGGCTCAGTCCCTTTCTCGGCATGGATGGCTCAGGAGAGTCCCATCTCAGAGCTTCGGCTCCTGCGTCGTGTTATGTGGTGACATGACATCACTTCAACACAGAGAATAACACACACAGGAATGTCTGGCTGCTGTGGATTTATTTAATTTTTCTTACCACTCTGCCAATTTGCTTCCTGTGTTTGTAATTCTGTTTCTTGATGCATACACACTTAGAACTGTTATGTCTTACTGCTGGATTGACATTTTTATTATTATGTTCTGTCTCTTTTATTCTTTAGCAAGTTCCTTTGTTCTGAAATTTATTTTCTCTGATACTAGTGTTATGATTCCTGTTTTATTTTATTAATGTTTACATGTTACATTTTTTTCCCTTCTTTTACTTTCAACCCGTCTTTTAATTTGAAGTGAGTCTCATAGTCAACAAAACCGGATTCATCTTAACTAGGATTTGTAGTTCCTGTTCAGTATTAAATTCTGAAAACTTTGAAAGGTGATTTGCCCACCAACATTGGTTTCATTCATGAATTTGCATATCACATATGTGAATAAAATTTGCATATATTTTATATATTTTACGGGTGCATGCATGGTAAGTCACTTCAGTTGTGTCCAACTGTTTACTATGGACTGTAGCCTACCAGGCTCCTCTGTCCATAGGATTCTCCAGGCAAGAATACTGGAGTGGGTTGCCATGCCCTCCTCTGGGGGATCTTCCCGACCCAGGGACTGAACCTGCATCTGTTATGTCTTTTGCATTATCAGGCTGTTTCTTTACCACTAACGCCACCTGGGAAGCCCTATATATTCTATATATTACTTATATGGCTTGCATATGTGATATATGTATGTTTATCCCAAATTGTATCAGGTTGCACAGTGAATTACATCAAGTGTAAGGGAACTGGAGATTAGAAGTATGAGAGAATGACTCAACCACAGACAGGTAACCATCTAATGGCTGCAGACATAGACTCATACTCATTCCTCTTATGAAGGAAGGTGAGATCACAGGGTGCTTTAGATGCTCGCCCAGCATCAGCCCCACTGTGGCCTCAGAGCAGAGACTGCCAGGCAGTCTCTGCTGCTCCTCTTGGGGCTCCCCAGGGTTATTAGCTCTCTGTCTGTGCTCCTCTCTCTGGTCCTCAAACATGCCCAGCTCCTGCCCAGTTCAGGGCTGTCCTGGCTCTGCTTCTCATGCCTGCAAGACTCTGGCCAGAGGTTTCCATGCTGGCTTCTAATAGTCATCCTTATCTCAGTTCACTTATCCCCACTTGGGGAACTTGCTCTGACTATCGCCTGTAAAATACTCCATCCCTGTGGACTTGGATGGCATCACGCTAAGTGGAACAAGTCTGACACAGACCAACACTGTGCGATCTCACTTACACATGGAGCCTAAAAGCTACAGCCAACCAGCGAATATGACCAAAAAGGAGCAGACCCATAAATACAAAGAACAGACTAATGGTCACCAGTTGGGTGGGAGGATACACATAAGGGCAGGGTTGGAAGGGTGGGAGCTGAAATGTGTACACATGCTGTTTAACCAACCTGGGAGATGCTTTCAGATGAAGGAATACATGAAATACCACCCCCCTCCACACACACAGACATATACCATGAACTGGACACAGACACACATAGATGCACAGATACACACACACACAGACACACACACACACACATACCCCGTGAACCACTATCTTCTTACCATACCCATAACATAGATGTCTGAACCAGGATGCTTCAGCCAGAGTAATAGTCTATAGAACCATTTGTCATTTTACTGTTTTAGCTTAAAATAACCCCCACATCATTCTGGCTGTTTATTTTCTTGATTTTTTTTTTTGACTCAGTAAAACCTTTTTGAGAAGTGAGAGTAATAATAATACCTATAGTAGCAATGTGACAACTTGAAAATTATTAATAGAATGTCTTTCCTTCTCTCCCCTCTGTTGTTTTTGTTATTTTATTGTATCTATGTTATAACAATAAAAATGTTTTCAGGCACAAATGAGTGCAGATTTGAAGTACAAATGTATGAGTCTGTAATTCTGTTTCCTTATGTTGTAAACCTCTAGTGAAGGCTATAAAGAAACAAACTTGCTTTAGCTTCACTGGTTAACATAATAAAAGATGGAATGGAACTATTCTAATTGCAGGCCTATCTTGACAAACACTTTTTATGTGGACTTCGTACTCTTACACCTGCCAGATTACCTAGTCACAAGTGGTCTCTAGCACCTACAGACAAATTTATTGAAAAATTCTTGAACAGGAGAAAACATGGTAAAGAAAATGTGGTATGCTTATGTAGAAAATACGTCTGGAAGAAACAGAACAATCAATTTTCTCATGGCAATAAATATCAATGATTGCTTTTTCTTTCATCAATCCTCTTTCCTTCTGTTTTTTAAAGACCAAAACTCTTCTGCTGTCAACCACATCCATCTTACTTTTGATTGTGTTAAATGTGCTCCCTCCCCAAACCAGCAAAGTTCTGCATGTCTTATGCTTAGTTATGATTGCTTTTTCATTTTCATTAGTTTGCTTGTTATGTTTCAGTGCAAGCAATTTTAATGAAGTTTTACAAAGTAGAAAACATTCTTATTTTGCACATATGTGGTTTCTCCCCAGTTTATTTCAAAATCCAAACTAATACTATTACTTTAAAAATTGAGCTATTAATTTATACACCATTTAATTTCCAATTGCATTCTGAACCTAATTTAACTTTAAATTTACCTTTAAGCCATTAAGAAAATAAGATTAGTAGAAGTGTATTGCAGGCCATATGGCTGTCTCAGGTCTTTCCATTTCTGATGTGGAATTTCATTTCAAATGGTCTTGTTTACTTAGCTCAGTGTGAAATTACTCGGTTTCTTGAACTACCTTCTCATTCTTGAAATTTGCTAAACCTTTTTGGTCTTCCCTTTAACAATTTAGTAATTTGCTTTCTTTCAACTTTCTATAACGTATTTCCATAATCTTAACTCATTTGTTATCTTCTTTGGATGAAAAGGTGCCATTGGCCGAGTTTCTCTTTCTGTGCAAGCTGGAGAATTCCCACCCTGATTTTTTTTTTTTTTTACGCCCGGCCCTGCCTTCCCCAACCCGGGCTCTCGCTAGCCCGTCGGGACCCCACCCTGATTTTATCTTTGGCCTGATGTCTTCAGAATGCTCCCTGTCTTTTCCAGGAGACCCTGAACTAGGTTCTGTGTGTGGCTCGTCCTCTGTCTCTGGTGCTTGGGCACTAGGCCTGAGAGGGCTTGTCACCAGGCAGCCTCCAATTGTGGGTGCTACATGAATGACTGCAAGAATGTTTTAGACAAAATAGATATTCCCCAAAGATCCCACTGGAGTTTCTAAGCATCTGACTATGTACCATGTTCCAGCACATCCACATGCGAGACATAATGCAAATCAGGCAAAATATCTAGGAAAGCTCATCAAGAAACTTGAGGGAATTCACATGGAGTAAAGTACAGAATTTTCCTGAAGGGCAAAAAAGATTAAAAAAAGATGGGAAGAAATGGAAACCATCAATCATGTTCCTTGATAAACTATCTACAGAGCAATATTACCCATTTTCTTAAGTAACAAGTGTGATGCAATTCTAATTACAGTCTCAAGAGGATTAGTGGGTGTGACAGGAGAGAGGTTCTGGGAATTTTGCTTTTATTTATTTATTTTTTTAAATTAATTAATTTATTTTTTTAATTTTTACTTTACAATTCTGTATTGGTTTTGGCATATATTGACATGAATCCACCACAGGTGTGGGAACGCATGTACACCTGTGGTGGAATTTTGCTTTTACATTCATCTGGAATTACCTCCAGGCAGAGGATCCATCTGCATTATCACCTCTAACTAACTTTTCTTGTCATCAGACTTGTACCTTCCTCTCTACATCAGTGTTGTGAGCTATACCAACCAGTTCTATACCAGTCACTTTCCTGAGTGAAATATTGCCTCCCAGAATTTCCAAGCTGCTGGGCATGAAAAAGGCCTCAGGACTATTGCAATGGTCATCTTTCAACCACTCCACAACTCTCAGTGAGCATGGACTGAACTCTGTAGGGAAGGATAAATAATTTTTCCTCTACCCTTCTTAGTTATTAGCCAAAACTTCCCTGGAATATAAGACAGATTAACAGGAGGGAAAAAAATTAATTATGTACATGTGCACTGGGAGACCCACAAAGATAAAGGCAAACCAGAAAGGCAGCCAGAAAGGTAATAAGCATATAAATAAAAGGGAGAAAGCAACAATAATGATAAGTGATCATGTGTAGTCTATTCACTGCAGTTCTTGGCAAAATAGAGAAGCTAGAAAAACCTCATCTTCCCCATGATTTAAAATTCATCTGTTTTTTCCAGAACATTGATAATGGTCACTACCCCCTTGTAAATTTTATCTGGTATTCTTTATTCAGGAATTAAGTGCTAGAGTGACAAAATTTACTTACAAAGGCAAATAAATGGGAATTAACTAAGCATCTCCAATAAAAGAAATGAACTAAAGTTGATCCAGTTCTGCAGTTGAAAACAAACTCAGTGATGTGCTTGAGCTGACTTGTGCCAGCTCACAAGAACCATTCTGTACATTTCTTCCCAAAGCTACCATCAGTAAAATTGGGCAGAGTTGGGAGTACTTACATAACAGAAACCTTCAAGTCTGCAATTTACAGCTTTTCTTTTCCAGAAAGCTACTTGTTAAACATTTCAGTTCAGTTCAGTCGCTCAGTAGTGTCCGACTCTTTATGACCCCAGGAATCGCAGCACGACAGGCCTCCCTGTTCATCACCAGCTCCCGGAGTTTACCCAAACTCATGTCCATCGAGTCGGTGATGCCATCCAGCCATCTCATCCTCTGTCATTCCCTTCTCCTCCTGCCCCCAATCCCTCCCATCATCAGGGTGTTTTCCAATGAATCAACTCTTCACATGAGATGGCCAAAGTATTGGAGTTTCAGCTTCAACATCAGTCCTTCCAATGAACACCCAGGACTGTTCTCCTTTAGAATGGACTGGTTGGATCTCCTTGGAGTCCAAGGGACTCTCAAGAGTCTTCTCCAACACCACAGTTCAAAAGCATCAATTCTTTGGTGCTCAGCTTTCTTCACAGTCCAACTCTCACATCCATACATGACTACTGGAAAAACCATAGCCTTGATTAGATGGACCTTTGTTGGCAAAGTAATGTCTCTGCTTTTGAATATACTATCTAGGTTGGTCATAACTTTTCCTTCCAAGGAGTAAGCATCTTTTAATTTCATGGCTGCAATCACCATCTGCAGTGATTTTGGAGCCCCCAAAAATAAAGTCTGACACTGTTTCCACTGTTTCCCCATCTATTTGCCATGAAGTGATGGGACCAGATGCCATGATCTTTGTTTTCTGAATGTTGAGCTTTAAGCCAACTTTTCCATTCTCCTCTTTCACTTTCATCAACAGGCTCTTTAGTTCTTTGCTTTCTGCCATAAGAGTGGTGTCATCTGCATATCTGAGGTTATTGATAATTCTCCTGGCAATCTTGATTCCAGCTTGTGCTTCTTCCAGCCCCGTGTTTCTCATGATGTACTCTGCATAGAAGTTAAATAAGCAGGATGACAATATACAGCCTTGACGTACTCCTTTTCCTATTTGGAACCAGTCTGTTGTTCCATGTCCAGTTCTATCTGTTTACATCAGTATTAATCAACATACCAGTAAAAGTAACTCTGTGACACAGGAAGAGACAATTTCACAGACCTATATCTGTTGAAGACATTGAATGAGTAATCAATAACCTTCCAAAGTAGAAAGTATGGGGCCCAGATGAGTTCACTGCTGAATTCAACCAAACATTTAAGGAAGGAATTATGCTAATTCTGTGCTATGCTTAGTTGCTCACTCAAGTCAGACTCTTTGCAACCCCGTGGACTGTAGCCCACTGAGCTCCTCTGTCCAGGGGGATTCTCCAGGCAAGAATACTGGAGTGGGTTGCCATGCCCTCTCCTGGGGATCTTCCCAACCCAGGGATCGAACCCAGGTCTCCTGCACTGCAGGCGGATTCTTTACTGACTGAGCCCCCAGGGAAGCAAAAGTAACTCTGTGACACAGGAAGAAAGAAACAACCTCACAGACCTATATCTGCTGAAGACATTGAGTGAATAATTAGTAATCTTCCAAAGTAGAAAGTGTGGGGCCCAGATGGGTTCGCTGGTGAATTCAACCAAGCATTTAAGGGCAGAATTCTCTATATTCTTTTTCAGAAAATAGAAAGAGAGGAAATACTTTCTGATTCATCCTATGAGGCCAGAGTTACCCGAATACCAAAATCAGGAAAAGCCATTATAAGAAAAGTAAGCTACAAACCAGTATCTCTCAGATACATAGATGGCAAACCTTAACAAAATGTTGGCATATTGAGTCCAACAGTGGATAAAAAACTATACACCACAGTCAACTTAGATTTACCCGGCTGGTTCAGCCTTTTCAAATCAATTAATGTAATACATTAAAAATAGGCTAAAATAGAAGTATATTGTTCAATAGAGTTCTTGGTGAAAATGAAAAATGTGTCTTTTATTTTTACTTAAAAAACAGAAGGACCTTTTTAGCCAACACAATATGTCTTTTCTTATAGATACAATATTGCAAGTAGCTTTATTCATAATCGGCAAACCAAGATGTTCTTCACTAAGTGAAGGCGTAAACTGCAGTACATCCAGACAATGGAATATTATTCGGCACTAGAAGAAATGAGCCATGAAAAGACATGGATTAACTTTAAATACATTTTACTAAGTGAAGGAAGCCAGTCGGTAAAGGCTGTGTACTGCGTGACTTGAACTATATGACATTAGTTAGAAAAGACAAAACTAGAGAGACGGATAGAAGATGAATAGTTACCAGTGATTGGTGGAATGGGAGGGCAACAGAGGAATTTTAGGACAGTGGAAATGTTCTCTTGCTGCTATGATGATGGATATGCATCCTTACACCTAAGTACCGATGCAGAGAATGTGCACCACCAGAAGTGTACTCTGGTGTGGACTCCGGGTTGGCAGTGTCTCTGTGTGTCAGTGTAGGATTGTCAGGGCAGCAAATGTTCTTGAGTAGGACACACCGATGCTGAAGGAAACTGCAAAGTCCCTGTGAAATCTCTGTGTCTTCCTCTCTGTTTTGCTGTGAACTTTGATCTAAAAGAAACTGTCTTATCTAATAAAGTGAGAATCCCATGAACATAAAGTTATGTTCTAGAGAACATTTTCTGATACCATAAAAAATACAATTAAAATGCTATACAAAATTTGTTGTTGTTCAGTTGCTAAGTCATGTCCGACTCTGCAACCCATGCACTGCAGCACGCTAAGCTTCTCTGTCCATCACTATCTCCCAGAGTTTGTTCAGGTTCATGTCCATCGAGTTGGTCATGCCACCCAACCATCTCATCCTCTGTTGCCCCCTATTTCTCCTGCCTTCAGTCTTTCCCAGCATCAGGGTATTTTCTTACGAGTCAGCTCTTCTCATCAGGTTGCCAAAGTATTTGATGCTTCGGCTTCAGTATTAGTCCTTCCAATGAATATTCAGGATTGATTTCTTTTAGGGTTGATTGGGTCTTCCAATGAATATTCAGGACTGATTTCTTTTAGGGTTGATTGGCTTGATCTCCTTGCAGTCCAAGAGACTCTCAAGAGTCTTCAAAAGCATTAGTTTTTTTGTGCTTGGCCTTCTTTATGGTCCAGCTCTCATTATACAAAATTATTACTAAAAATTGTACATTGAAACTATATTAAAATGAATGTGTTAATGTGGTATTAGTGGTCATCCTTACTGCAGGTCCATATAATCAAAGCTATGGTTTTTTGAGTGGTCATGTATGGATGTGAGAACTGGACTATAAAGAAAGCTGAGTGCCAAAGAATTGATGCTTTTAAACTGTGGTGTTGGAGAAGACTCTTGAGAGTCCCTTAGACTGCAAGGAGATCAAACCAGTCAATCCCAAAGGGAATCAATCCTGAATATTCATTCAAAGGACTGATGCTGAAACTCCAATATTTTGGCCACCTGATGCAAAGAGCTGACTCTTTGGAAAACACCGTGGTGCTGGGAAAGATTGAAGGCAGGAGGAGAAGGGGATGACAGAGGATGAGATGGTTAGATGGCATCACCGACTTGATGGACATGAGTTTGAGCAAGCTCTGGGAGCTGGTGATGGACAAGGAAGCCTGGAGTGCTGCAGTCCATGGAGTCGCAGAGTCAAACAGGACTGAGCGACTGAACTGAGCTGAGTGGTTATCCTGGGTAGTGGGACTGAGAGTGCATGTTCTCTTTGGCGTTCTCTCAGGTGAGAAGATATGGGTTCATAGTCAGAAGGTCTTCTGCTTTCAAAGCTCCACTGTCTTCTGCCTTCACCTGACTTTTCTCATGGTTCTCACAGAGCCTCCCTCGTGCGATTTTCTGTGCTGTATGCTATGTGCTCTTTTCTCTGCTTGACACGCAGTCCCTGTCAAATAAAGTCCAGAGCTGGACAGTAGTTAAAGCAGTAAGGCAGGCTTTAATCAGGAATGATGCAACAGGGCTCAGTTATGAATACAACGTGGGCAGGTGTGTGTTTATAGCCACAGAGAAGAGTGTGTGCATGTTTGCAGGGGGAAGGGAGATGGGAATGGGAAAAGTCACTGAGAAGCAACATTCAGGGTGAGGGGGTTCTGGCCAAGCCGACCCAAGTGCATTCTGGCTTCAGCAGAGCAGGGTGATGAGATAGCACCCGAGGGATGGTGGGGGACGAGGAGTCTCATCAGCTCTGAGGGGTTTCTAGAGGGAGCAGAAGTTCTCTAACTGATGTAGCAGAACTGTCACTAGAGCTGGACACCACAGGCCTGAGATGGAACCCAGGTTTGGACCTCGCAGAGTGGAGCGCTCTGAAAAGCCTGAGATTTCGTCGGTATCAGCCCCACTTCTTGTTCATGGAAAAAAGGAACGTTTCTCTTTTGTTTGAACATGTAAGTCAATTTTCTCATCCGGTTGCCTCCTATTCACTGAGGGCCAGTGAACCATCTGTGGGACTCGGATGCAGAGCGGATGTGCCAGCAGTCAGGCATTCAATGAGAGAGAGTTCTGCGGAAATAAAAGAATAACAGAGGTTAACGGTTGGAAACTCCGTTTCTGAACCCAGTTTTTCTTTCACCTACCTTGCTTGGTGCCTCTGAGAATTTAAACCCAACCACCCAGATCTTTATTGGGACTGTTTAGAGAAGGTCTGTGGGCTGAGGCTGGACGCACCACCATTCTCCAGGTACCAGCCGTGCCTGTAACTCCGGAACCTGAGCCACATCCAGCCGCATTCAGCCTGCAAACCAGGAAGTCTGCATCCTCCTCATAGCTGTCCTCACTCCAGCACTTAGAGACACTTTAAAACCCATATCGTGAACAGGAAAGGTACTGACAAAATTCTCAGAACTTTTATAAGTCAGTTTCTGGAATACCTACAATAGCATTTATTCATCTAAATGTTACTATATAATATTTACTCATAAAAATCTAACCTGCTGTTGTTCAGTTGCTCAGTCATGGCTGACTCTGCAAGCCCTGTGGATTGCAGCACACCAGGCTTCCCTGTCCTTCACTATCTTCCAGAGTTTTCTCAGATTCATGTCCATTAGTCAATGATGCCAAGCCTAGATTAAGAGCAAGAAGTTTTTATCTAGGATTTGATTTGGGGAAAGACAACAGTCAAAAATATAAAAAAACTTTACCTCTTTTAAAAGTGAGAAGTCTCATCTCTCAAATCAAGGACATAAAAAGGTTAACATAAAGCTTAGGAAATTATTCTGATTAAGACATAAAATTTTGGTTTCTTAGAAAGATTACTCAAGAAGTAAAAATCTTGTATATCTGTTATGAGGAGCAAAGTAATAATCCAGAAAATTTTGTCATTTTAACAGAGAAAATAGCAAATTCTGTTTTGCACCAGAAAATTAAAGACTGCTTTAAAAATCAAGCTTATAAATAAATCCATTCGAATCTTAGCCAGTCCCGATAACACATAAAATTCTTTTTTTTTTTTTTTGCAAACCTTCTACAACTTTTTATGTCTATTTAGCTTCAATCTCCCCCTCTTCATTTTCCTCTGTCTCAGTCTGAAACATCCAGTCACTTTAATTTAAAACAAAATCACTCTCTTTCCTCCTTAATGAAAATGTATCCTTCAGATACATCTCACTTTTGGTGCACACTTCTCTTGTGAAATTGTTCTCTTTATTTTAATAGTTTTATTTTTATATGTGGACTTTATTTTTAACCCTTAGTAAGGTCTCTTTTACACATAAAACTAGGAATTAGACAATTGTGAATTTTCTGTAACAGTTTCTGTAACTGTTTGGAAACTGCTCATCTTCTTATTTAGGAAAACATAATACTAAACAAATTTATTTGTCATCTTAGGCCTTTTCCCTGTCAACAATTTTTATAGCACATGAGTGTTAGGAAAGTATCGCAAAAGCAAAATACCCTAAAAATGTTTAAGTACATGGGTCTCTGTTCTACTGTTGTGCCTAATATGAAAGAAGTAAGGGACACCCAACAATTTATTTTTTACTGCATCTTTATTTATACATTTGTTCTTAGGTTGCATTTATAACTTTATAACATTAAACATCTAGCAGAGATTTATAAATAAATCACTTGTAAACCCAACTAGAATAAAAATGCATGCTTATTTACACTTAAGGCTAATTCAGACATTTATCATTATATAATGTTCTTTTCCCTTGTGTTAATAATATTGCTTGTTTTAAACCTTATTTGTCTGATAGTCCAGCTTTCTAATGATTACTATTTGCATGGTGTATCATGTGTCTTCCTTTTATTCTCAATCTATTTGTGTTGTTGAATTTAAGATGAGTTTCTTGTTGACAACATGTAGTTGCATCTAGATTTTTTATCAAGACTGGCAATCTGCTTCTTGAAAAGGATATTTAGTTCATTTGTATTTAATGTTATTTTACCTGTGTCTCCCATTTGGTAATTATTTTTAAATTATCTCATGCCTTTTCAGCTACTCTGCTCCTTTACTGTCTCTTCCTGTGCTAAGCATTTCAGTATGATGTTTTAACCTATCTGTTTATATTTTACCACATTATTTTGAATTATTTTCTTAGTATTCGTTTGCAGTAGAGTGGGCAGATCGTTTTCTCATAAAGGACCAGACATAAATATTTTAGACTGTGAGCTATAAGTTCTCTGTTGCAGCTCTGCCACTGTACCGTGAAAGCAGCCAGGGTCCACAAGCAAGTGAAAAGCAGGTGGTGGGACAGGTGTGCTCTCTCAGTCATCCTGTGCCCTCAGGTTTTAGGGATCACATGTGTATACTAACTGTTTATAATCTACTTCGGAGCCATAGTAACTTCATCGTGGCAAGATTAGAAATCAGCTACAATATCGCTCCTTGTCCTCCACCCCTTTTCTGTTATTATAATCATATGTATCGGGGTTTCCTAGGTGGTGCAGTGGTAAAGAATCCACCTGCCAGTGCAGGAGATGCTGGTTAGATGCCCTGAGGAAGGAAATGGAAACCCACTCCAGTGTTCTTGCCTGGAGAATCCCATGGACAGAGGACCCCGGCGGGCTACCGTCCACGGGATCAAAAGAGTCAGACATGACTGAGTGAGCACACACAAACACACGCATCGTAAATATCATGTCTCCATGTTATAAACCCTGAGAGCAGTGTGGTGATTATTGCTTTAAACCATCTTATGTTTTTCAAGTAGTTTAATAGGAAAAGAGAATGTATATTTATAGAGTGTTTTATATATACCCATACAAATACTGTCCCAGCACTCATTTCTTTCTGTCAGTTTGAATTACTCTCTGGTTTTCCTTTCAGTCTAAAAGATTTATATTATTCATACTATTTCTTGTAAGTCAGGTCTGATAGTAACAGATTTCCTTAGCTTTCTTAACTTCTGAGAATGTCTATACTTTGCTTCATTTTTGAAGTTTAATTTTGCTGGATAAAACAGTTCTTAGTCAGCAATACTTTTCTGTCATCAATTTGAATAGAGTGAAACGTTTTTTTTGCCTGTTCTTTACTATGTCAACCGTTAATCATGTTGTTTATGATTGATCATTTATCTCTTGCTGCTACCACATTTTTCTTTGGTTTTCAACAGCTTGACTGATGTGCCTAAATGTTGCTTTTTGTCTTTATTTTGCTTGGGTTTATTTTTCTTCTTAAATCTGTAGATTAGTGTTTTTCATGATATTTGGGAATTTGAATGATTGCTTCTTCATGTATTTTCTTCCCCGTTTTCTCCTTTCTTCAGTGGCTCAGTTTTCTGTTTGTAGTATTTGTAGAGTTTTCCACAGATTTTTAAGCTCTTTTTATTTAATCTTCTTTCTACTTGTTCTTTAGACTGTAACTTATTTTGCTTTATCTTCAAGTTGCTGATTCTTTCTTCCCATATCTCAAATTTTCTGTTAAGTTTTACTAGAGCATATATTTTAGCCATTGTGCTTTTTAGCTCTACAATTTCCAATTAGGTCTGTTCTAAAAAATAAGTTATATGCTTGTTCAGATTCTCTGTTGGTGTTAAATTTTTTAGGTATTATCTTCGTTAGCTCTTTGACCATATTAATAAGAGCTACCTTTAATTCTTGGCTGAGTAACACATCTATTGGCAATTAGAAAAAATACATATGGACTATTTTTGACTATGTTTTGGTTACATTTTCTTGTTTTTTTTTTTTTTCCGTGTTTAGAAATTGTTTTTGCTTAAGAATAAGCATTTTGATAATTTATTGCAGCAACAGTGAATTCTGACTTTTTCCACTGAGTGTTGTTATTTTGTTTCTTTGCTTGCTTTATAACTTACCAGGACAAGTTGATGATTCTCTCTTCCCTGTAATGTGTGCCCAGTTATTTCTCTTGTCTGTTTTTTTTTGTTGTGTTATTTTTAGGTCTCGATTACTACTGATAACTGCTATTTGATTAGATTAGGGTTCATCTTAATATTGGTAAAAGCATATACTTAGACCTTTAGCCAGTAAAGTTTCTAGTCCCTGCTGTTGGACCAAGTTTTGGCCTGGAGAGTTTTTAAATGTCAGTCCATCTTAAAGCTTCCCTGCTGTTACTTTCAATGGACTCTTCCACACGGCCTCTACACATGTGCACAGGCTTCTTCTGTTGGAATGTTTGGGTGTCTTTGCACCCTTTAGTCTCTGCGGTGCAGGTACACTGACTTATAATAAGGGAGCAGTAAGGGAACTGGAAATCAGCATATGAATTCAAATCTTAAATTTGTGGATTTTATATAAAGGACCACATTCTTTCACTGCCAGAATTCTATCCATTAGAAGTAGCATATGATGCATCTACGCTACAAGATTATTTAAAAACAACTATTTCAAGCATTCATTTGATTTGTGTATTAATATTTTATTGTTGCCTTAACACAGATATATCTGTTGTTATATATTCTTGTTTCTTAGGAAAAAATTAACTGTCAAAATGATGGAACTATATTTGCTTATGCTTTTCATTCGTTCAATGCATCAAGCTTTCTGACTACCCAGTCAGTAATTTTGCAATGTCTCATTATTATTCAAAATTGTGAATCTTTGGTTCTGCAAAATATCACATTTTTCTTAGTCTAAAATTACTGAAAAAAATACTGCTGCTGCTAAGTTGCTTCAGTGTCTTCTGACTGTTTGTCACCTTACGAACCATATGTCCACAGGATTCTCCAGGCAAGAATACTGGACTGGATTGCCATTTCTTCCTCCAGGGGATCTTCCTGACCCAGGGATTGAACAGAAAAAAGGCTTTACCATACCAATTTAATGCTTTCTTGACCATCTTCAGTATGTTGGTGTAATGTTTATGTAGAACTTCTTTAAAGTCTAAGTGCCTCATTCTTATAGACTTACACATAAATTATTTTATGTGCTTCCTCATTCTAAGGTGAATATATATTCCCAACACTCACCTCTTAAAGACAGTCACTGCTGCTGATACTGTGTGAGGAGTTCTGTGATGTGATGTTGGAGAAAATACTGTGCAAAATACCATATAGTGGTATAAAATCTTTAAATATGCTATAATTTTTTTCCTCAAATCTGGATTACCAAAATTTGCATGACTTTGGAAAAGTCATTTGTAGATCTCAGCTTTAATTATTTTATGATTCAAGTGAAAGTAAGCAATTTTAGGCTATAATGCTTAAAATTTCTAATTATGGACATATTTATAATTATAATACTTGCATGTTTATAATTATAATTGATTATGAGCATGTTTATAATTTTTTTATTATTAGTAAAAGTGCACTCTCAAGTTAGATGATGCAATGGCAGGAAGCCAATATACAACATTTTCATGTATAAACTAATTATGGAGCAAATTAGATATAGCCTCTTTTGTTCATTTTTTAAAATTACTTTTCTTTCATTATAGCATTATGCATGAAGATTGTAGAATATTAAGACCATATAGAGAATGTATGCAAGTCAAAACAAATGACCAATAATCCCACAATCTGGAGCAATAATTCTTTAGAGAAAAATTAATTGGGCACTGAAAACTTCCTTACTTCTCAGTAGCGATATCTGCACTCTCTTTAACAATGCATAGAGCTGACTTCCTTCTCTCTGTTTTTGTTCTTCTCTCCCTTCCACATTGTATGTTGAACTCCAGAAGGTCCCAGCACTCCTGTGAGTGCTGGGGAGGCTGTGCTGGATAACTCGGACATGACCTTCTTCTCGTAAACGATTGCATCCTTCTGGGAAAGTTGAGGGCTGAAGGATCCAAAGACCAGAGGCATGACTTTATGCACAGAGTAATTAGCACTCCAGTTACATCCTCAGACCCTCCAGCTCTTCCTGCTTTTCTTGTCTTTTCTTCTCGGTGTCTAACTCATTAGGTTGGTTCATTGTCACATTACAGAGATAGTCTGTGTTGGAGCCTGTACTAAATATCTCACGTTCAGCAGGGGACAGAGCAAATCTGACTTCCGGGCCCAGGGAGGGACAAGGACTTCTGGGTTGTTTCCAAGAGGTCATTGAGTTACATGGGCATGATGGCCACTATTGGAAGGGAAGAAATCTATTACCTATTGCATAAAGTGATGAAGGATTAGCATACAGGTTTTACAATCAATAATGACAATGTTTTAGGTGACTGCAGCAGTGGAATGGAAAATGGCAGTGTTGTAGAACTCTTATTGCTCTTTTTGAAGCTATTTCTGTGCTTTTCCACAATTTTAAGGGAGGACACTGTTCTTTTATTTCCTCCACACAGTATGGGCTTTGAGGTCTTGTCAGGGTTAAGGAGACTTTTGAGTTGTGTTACTACACCTTTATGTTTCCGATAGATTTTGTGAAATAAGTGAGAGATTGCCATTTCTAGTTTTTTGAGCTGTTCTCTGTTACCGAATTTTTGTGAACAAGACATGTTTTAGAGAGTCTCAGATTCCTGACTCATTTTTGGATTCTTCTTTTGTTGATATGATATTTCTCTCAACTGGGATCTCCTTGGGGTGTTGGCTTCCTCTGAAAGGGTCAGATTTGCCTTTGATCATAAACGATTGTTGCTCAAGTGTCCTGGAGCTCTGATTTCTCAAATAAAGGGTCTGTTCAGTTCTAGGGGGGCTGAAAATCTTTGCAATGTAGTTCATTATTTTCCTGTGTCATGTAGAAATGCCTTTTTCAATAATTTCAGGCATCTTTACATGATATCAAAATAGTATCAAAACATCCCATCTCTTAGTGCTTACCTTTCTTTTTAGCTCCTGAAATATTTTAGGTACTTTCACGTGAAAGAATATCTTTATATCATCAAACCATACTATGGATGGTCTATACTATGGTCTATGGATATATTCTACTTAGCTCAGTGAGTATTTTTGATCAAAGTATAAACTTGCTAATATCCCTTACTGCAAAATATGTGAGGATAATATTCACTGTTAAACTTAAATCCAAAGAACACAACAGACAGCCATAGAAAGTCTTATTATACTTTAAAAAAAGTGTAGAAGTTATTTCAGGAGACAGAATTTCATACCATCCTATGGATCATATATCACAATATGACAGTAAAGCTTCTTCACCTAATAAACAGACCTTAAACATGGCAAACCAGGGCCAAAATTTTGGATAAACAGTGACCATCCTTCGCCACTCTTCTGTTTCCTTCACGTGACTGGTGAATGGAAACTGATAGCGAGTCTGGAAATAGTCGACTCATCACAGAAATATCTCTGAATCATCCCAACCACTCAAGATATCAGTTTCTTCAAGCTGTGAAATAAAAGAACTGGGACAGAGTGTCGTACTTGCTCTAAGCTTAGCACAGCATGTTCCCACACACTAGAATGCCCATGTTCACTTTTCTGCCTGATGAAATCCTTACCCACACTTTAAAAGCCCAGACAAATGCCACCCCCTTGGGGAGGGTGTTCTCAGTTTCCCAGAAGGTGTGCTGGCAGTAGACAGCATGCATGCATCTCTGTCACGGCACCCTGACCTCAAATTTGCTTGTGGTGTGAGGACTTTTTCTCCTTAACTATCGTAAGGTCCTGATTCAGGTTTTATTTCATTTTATTTTGTGTATTGCTCAAGTGGTTTCATTTGCAAGTGATAAAATTTCCGTGGTAGAACAGCTTAAGCAGAAGAGGAATCGATTGGTTTGTAACTTGTATTAATAACCGAAGATACAGGGGCAGGGCTGGTTCCATGCTCACTGTCAGTGAGGTCTCAGAAGATGTTCCTGGGGTCCTGTTCCTCTTCCCTCTCATCTTCTCTTCCTCTGGGTTGGTTCCTGTGTGAGACTGACTCTCCCCTCACATCAGTGAGATGGCTTCAGCTTTATAGCCTCACAACTCAAAGAGCAGTAGACTTGGAGGAACCCAGCTTCAGAAATCCCTCTACAAGTCCCGAGAGTCACTTTGAAGTCCCCACCTTGGATGTAAGTCTGCCTCTGAGGTTTCCTCCCAGAGTGGGTGAAGATAGTGACCTGAGTCTCATGTTGCAGCCAGGTTATAGAGAATGGGAATCAGAAGCAGGGGTGGGCTCCAAGGAAGTCAAGGGCTGTTGACAAAGAAAAGGAGTTAGATATGGGGCAGAAAACAGCTAGGAAGAGTCATGGTATTGCTGTGCCCACTGCACAGACTGGAACCTCAAGAGCACAATGAGCCAGAGTGTAATAAAGTGCATTACATGCAGGAAAAGCATATGAAGTGACTGTAGCAAGGAAGCTCCACAGAGGCTAGGCCAAGCGCAGGGCCCTCTCTAAAACTGTGCCTCTCCGTGCTGTATTTAAAAATGATGTGTATATTGAAAATACTCAAGGCTACTGAAGAGGTGAAAGTGCTCATAAGAATGACCGTGGGCCAAATAATAGATTTTTTTCAAAATAAAATTTTAGTTCCTTGTAAGTATGAATGAGAACAGTGGCATAGATAATTTAAAAAGTTGGTAAGAAGAAACGTTTTTCTTTCTTAATTTGCGGTTAGAGAAACAGTAGATTATACATTTTTTTTTCTTGAATGCATTTTACTTAAGCTGAGATTTTTGTTTTCCTTGAATGTACCCTGTCTGATGGGGTCCCTGAAGAATGGTTGATGAGGAGTGAAGCTGTAGGTAATCTATTAGGAAGACAGCAAACAGATAACTGGCTCTTCTTTAATTTTAAAATTTATCTCCTATTTAATGGCCTCTGGAAGCTTCAGTATAATTTTAATTAAAAACATAAAATTCAATTTGAGTAAAATATATGGTGTGGCAGGAACTCAGCCAAGAGACCAATAGCAATGACAGAGCATAAAATCTGTTACCTAGGAGCTCCTGGTCTAGATATAAAACTCTTCGAATCCCTTTTCCTACTCTAAGGAAAATATCACAAGGCATGTATTCCTAGTTGTGGCACTTAACAAAGTTATATTTAATAAACTATACGCATGAACTTGCTGCCATTCCCTCAGCTTTCTGAGGGCAGAGACTTGTCCACCTGGGAAGTCCTCTGCCCCTCACACAAAAACACTTCACCCATGCTGAGGAATCAGTGTCCAGTGAAGAGAAACACAGACCAAAGTAAGAGGTGCATTGTGTTATGGATACGTGGTCAACAATCTGAAGAGCTAAAATGTGCTGAGTTCATGAAAACCACAGGGACAACAGTGAACACACCACTCGAATCACCGACTTTGGGGCATACGACTGATATGAGGACACATCCACTCTGCTCCGAATCGCCTCTGTGTTTCCTCCAAACTGTGTCCTGTGGCTGCTCTCGGCTGTCCCTGGAGGGTGGCAGGGATGCACATAGGCAGGCCCATTTCTGGAAGATACAGGGTTCCTCTGCAGTGGGCTTGGACTTGAGACTGCCTGATAGCCCTCCAGACCTCTCCTCAGCCTGGCTGGCAGTTCAGGGAGCATCCACCCAGACTTCTTCTTCACTCTGAGTCCTTATATCATGTTTTTTGGGGGCCAGACTTCCTGGGCCCCATCTCATTTTCTTTCACAGATATCTTTTCTAATGAAATTCTTGTGTGTTTAATCCTGTCTTGAATGTGTTTCTCAGAGGACTTGGACTAACACAACATGCTACATGGATGAGTCATTTTATTTTCCGACAAACTGTGTGAACAGTGATGTTACCAGGATACATCCTAGAAACATAAAGATAAGAAAGACACTTAATGCTCCATGTGAAATCTTACTGTATTGAGAGAAAGAGTAACTGCAATACAGTGAAATTGCAATTGTTTGCAAATTCTGTTATACAATACAATACAGTGAAATTGTTCGGAATTCTGTTATATGGATTTACCACATAAGGAAAAGGATATGATTAGTGAAAAAGCACCACAGTTGAAGGGGAATTCTGACTATCAGAGAATAGGAATGCTCATCTGTATGGAGATAGTCATGCAAATTAAAGATCTGAGTTGGGGAGCAAACATTCCTGATTATTAGGGCCAGCTGAGTGTGGGCAGTTGTTTATCATCCTGCGTACAAGGTTTGAGAATCCCTATGTTTCTAGAGGTCTTGTTAAAACTCAGCAGGTCTGGGATAAGGCTTGAGACCATTTACATTTCCAGAAATGGTCTTCCTGAGATATGTATACATACCATCAATCTGCTCTCTGAAGTACATGGTTTGGTGGTTTTCAGCTTGTTCAAAGAGCTATGCAGTTATCTCTATCATACAACAAATTCATGTCCAGACCACACGTCAAGTAGCAGAGTGCTAAGAGTCTGACCAGTTCACCATCTCACTCTTGTATAGTTTCTGTTAGGCCAGCTGAAAAAGTCTAAAATCCCACACGGACGTGGCTTAATGGGAGTCTAGTAGTCAGTCCTGCCCAAGGTCCTTTCATCTAGTTTTCACTGAGATTTAGGCAAAACCTGTAAAGAGGTTACATGAGAAGCTCAGGAAGTTTGCTCAGAGGAGGTAAAAGGGAATGAGTTTGAAGATGGAGAAGGTATCATTTGGGTTTGGTTATTAACTCCTAGAGAAGGCATTATGGATGGAGATGCTACAATCTAAAAGAACACAGGCTCTCTAGATCTATAAGATATCCAGAAAGTCTGTGATGAAACACTTGGAGACAGTGGAATAAGATGAAAATAAACTATGACCAGACCTCAAAAAGCCCATGTTCCATGTAGGAGCTTGGGTTTTATCTACAGATGATGAAGAGCCATGAAACAATGTTAAACCACAAAGAAACATGATTAATAGCCACTGTAGAAAGGTCATTCTGGCAAAAGGCTAGAAGATCAATCTGAAAAAATTTAATTTGATTGTAAGCATCCCAACCAGAGGGATTTTCCAGTAACCAAAGCAATACTTGTGAAGGCCCCAATAATCCATTCACAGTTGGATTGTGAATGAATGGATAGAGCCTTGTGAGAATTCAAATAAAAGCTGTGGTATAAATAGGAACCTCGGAAGAAATTCAGGATTTTAGCTTCAATGACTTGAGAGGATGATAAACCCATTACCTGAGCAAGGACAAAGGAAAAGAAAAGGTTTTTATTTGTGTGTTTGGATTCCATTTATTTATAGGACTTTGGAGGTTGGCAATAGGTGTTTTGAAGATAAGAATTTTTGAGTTTTGTCTAGTCATTTGCCAAATCATGGGTGTGTTTGAGATTACCTGGCTGTAGAGTAGAGTAGCATCATATCATGAGGAGTCAGAGATAAAAAGGAGGCTGAAGGACACAGAAAGGGAACATTGTGAGCATGGAAAAAGGTCAGGGACCTGAGCTGTCAAATCAGTAAGCTCTCACCACAGTGAGAAGTTGTCCAGACCCAGAGGGGAGCTCTCACCAAGGCTAACCATACTGGCAAAACCCCAGGCTCAGATGTTCAGCTTCCAGAACATGAGAAATAATCTTTTATTAATTGGATGAACATGTTTATTTGTAAATTTGGTCAGCATACATAATTGACCTGAAAACATCAGCAGAAGGAAAGTCAGTGAGAAGGTCATTTCAACAAAGTGACCTCCCAGGAGGTAAAGCAGATATAACCTGACTTGACACCACCTCCACTAGCAGAGACTCAACACTGGAGCTGTCTGCCCCTCCCCCACAGCAAATCTCGTCCAGTGTTATTAGCATGCAGACAACACAAGGGAAAGAACTTCCTCCTAGTAGAGAAAACTCAACCTAGTTAACCTAGATCAACCACACCATTTATAGATCTTTATCTATGCTATATTTTGGCATGAATATTTCAACAATTTACATGTGCTTAGTTACTCAGTTGTGTCTGACTCTTTGTGACCCCATGGACTGTAGCCCTCCAGGCTCCTTTGTCCATGGGGATTATCCATGCCTTCTTCAAGGAATCTTCCCAACCCAGGCATCAAACCCAGGTCTCCCATATTGCAGATGGATTCTTTACCATCTGAGCACCAGGGAAGCCCATGTGTTTTCCTATATTATTTTATGTAGTTATAGTAACAAACTGCACTAGAATGAATGAGTTTAGAGACAGACACAGCTGATTGACAAATGGAACCAAAAGAAGTTTTATGACCAGCAGGAGGGAAGCAGGCTGGCACCTTGTAGCTTGTTGACCACACACACGTGGAGCACCAGGGTCACTCAGTACAAACAGAAGACTTCAAACAAAGTCAGGACTGCTGAAGAATTGAACTATTGTTTAGGAAGACTGTCATGAGTGTCCAGTAAATTAATGTTCTGAAAAAGCAAGAGCTCCAGAAAAGCATCTACTTCTGCTTTATTGACTATGCCAAAGCCTTTGCCATAGCAAACTCTGCAAAATTCTTAAAGAGATGGGAATAGCAGACCACCTGAACTGCCTCTTGAGAAACCTGTATGCAGGTTGGGAAGCAACAGTTAGAACTGGACATGGAACAACAGACTGGTTCAAAATCGAGAAAGGAGTATGTCAAAGCTGTATATTGTCACCCTGCTTATTTAACTTATATGCGGAGTACATCATGAGAAACGCTGGGCTGGATGAAGCACCAGCTGGAATCAAGATTGCCAGGAGAAATACCAATAATTACAGATATGTAGATGATACCACCCTTATGGCAGAAAGTGAAGAACAATTAAAGAGGCTCTTGATGAAAGTGAAAGAGGAGAGTGAAAAAGTTGGCTTAAAACTCAAGATTCAGAAAACTAAGTTCATGACATCTGGTCCCATCACTTCATGGCAAATAGATGGTGAAACAGTGGAAACAGTGACAGACTTTATTATTTATTTATTTATTTATTTTTTGCTCTCCAAAATCACTGCAGTTGGTGACTGCAGTCATGAAATTAAAAGACGCTTTCTCCTTGGAAGAAAAGTTATGACCAACCTAGACAGCATATTAAAAAGCAGAGACATTACTTTGCCAACAAAGGTCCATCTAGTCAAGGCTATGTTTTTTCCAGTAGTCATGTATGGATGTGAGATTTGGACTATAAAGAAAGCTGAGCACCAAAGAATTGATGCTTTTGAACTGTGGTGTTGGAGAAAACTCTAGAGGGTCTCTTGGACTGCAAAGAGATCCAACCAGTCCATCCTAAAGGAAATCAGTCCTGAATATTCATTGGAAGGACTGATGCTAAAACTGAAACTCCAATACTTTGCCCACCTGATGCGAAGAACTGACTCATTGGAAAAGACACTATTGCTGGGAAAGATTGAAGGCAAGAGGAGAAGAGGATGACAGAGGATGAGATGGTTGGATGGCATCACCGACTCAATGGACATGAGTTTGAGTAAACTCCGGGAGTTGGTGATGGACAGGAACGCCTGGTGTGCTGCAGTCCGTGGGGTCACAAAAAGTTGCACACGACTGAGTGACTGAACTGAACTGAAGTGCCCTTGAATGCTTTAGTCTTCTAAATATCTTTGCCTCATATCAAAGTCTCTCAAGACTATCATAATATGCCCCAAGAAGTGGTAACTTGACCATACTGGAGGAGGGAAACCTTGACTCCCCTTCTTATTATATGATGATTCAGTACAAAATATCAGCCACATAGATGATGAATAGATAAAGATGATATAGATGGGTGGATAGATGGATGGAAGGATAAGTAATAGATGATAGATACTAGATACATAGATAAGCTGTAGTTGAGTAGATGATAGATGTTTCAATAGATGATATAGATGGATGGTTGGATAGGTGGATAATAGATGATAGATAGATGGATGGATAGATTGATGAGAGATTTGCACACAGAGATATTTAAATGATAGTTTTTACATGCAATTTGTTTTTAAATATTTCACTTTTATTAGTTTGTTATTTTTAATAGCTCTACAATTAATGTACCCATCTTATTTAAGATTTAAGAGTACATTACCTCAAAGCTTATTTTATAAGCTAAAGTAAGTTAGGGATCATGGTTTTAACACGGAAAAAAATAACTTTTAAGGAGTTATAAGAATTGGGGGCAGGAGGGGAAGGGGACGACCGAGGATGAGATGGTTGGATGGCATCACAGACTCGATGGACGTGAGTCTTAGTGAACTCCGGGAGATGGTGATGGACAGGGAGGCCTGGTGTGCTGCAATTCATGGGGTCGCAAAGAGTCGGACACGGCTGAGCGACTGAACTGAACTGAAGAATCAAATGAGGCTGTTTAAACTATTTAGTTTTAGCACCTCATAAATACTTTCCCTTGATAAATACGAAGTACCTGCCACTGCCTTGGATGTTCCCAGAGCCATACTTTAAATGGTGAGCTGGTGACCATTTCATTGATCTCTTCCAAACGACTTGTGGTCTTGTTCTGAATATATGCAGCAGACGAGATTCCAGATGGTGGTGAGGTGGCTCTCGTGGGCCTTATACACCCTGCATGGCAGAGTTTTCTGTCCTCAAGTGGATACCATGTGCTCACCGACAGAACTCTGTTGGAAAGGACTGAGTAAAATACAGCCTTTCTATTTTAAAAAACATCAGGGCACTGTCATTTATTTGATGTGAATAGGGTAAAGTCATGCTGGCTTCAGGAAAGTTGAAGAAGGAATGTCACAAAATACGGGACAGGTGGTATTCTAGTATTTCAAAGCACAGGTAAAAGCTGAAAGCTGAGTAACATAACATTTGTCATACTTGGCAATGGTCTTATATGGAATTGGGATTGATTTGATGTTTTTTAAAAAAATAACAGTAGGAAGGAAAGGTGGAAAAAGGGATTTTCAATATTATAAAGGTGATAATCTATAATAAGCAAGATTTTGTATTTCTTGAAAAGAGTCTATGAAGGGGGAAAAACAAGCTAAGATCTATAAATAAAATAACAAAAAATATGATTCTATAGATAATTTTGTGATTTTATTGAAGGTAAAGTACTTTAGGTATTTTGTACTATTCATTGACCCTTTGCTGAAAACCTACCATATGTCAAGCCTTTTGCTAATTCAGGATTCTGGCCACTTAGTGATCTGATCAAACATTCTTGATTTTTCTTACATCCAACATGCAGCTCAGGAGAAGTCACTACTGCTTCTGCCTTTACCTTACATCTACTTTTGGGTCTTTCATTTCTGTGACTCTTAACTTGCCCTTTTGTTTACTGTGCTTGAAGTTTTTAAGAATCGCTAGCTTGCGTTGGAAGAACATTGTCTGTACTGACAAAATTCTCATCAATTCTATATCCGCAGTCATTGCCCACTTGTTTTCTGAGTTTGTAAGTGGATAGAGATTTGAACATACCCCCTCAGTATGCACTTAGCCTGCTCATTGGGTGTGAGCCTAGGTGAGCTTTTTGTTCTGAGGGTCCATTTGTTTTTCCTGTTGGTTGTGTCAGTTTGTTATTTGCCAAAAATGTTTTATTTTAAACTCACTTTCTGTGAGCATTTAAGGAGTATGTGGTGGTTGGGTTGTTGCTCTAATTTCCTTCCTAAAGAAGTGATATTTCAATAACTTCTTGGGTTTCATCCATTCATTCTAAGAATTTACATGTGACTCTACCTGATCATGCTATTAACAGAATAATTTTCGGAAGTATGAAAGCTAGATTTGTAGAATATTTCAGCATTTTAAGTTAAATAGGAAAAATTGTATTCATTTACAGAAGACCAGAGATTCTGAATTTTTTCTAGGACTCATTTTCTCAGTGGAGAATGAGGCATATAATTGCCTGAAAAATATTATATTTGATAACTTTATTGTTAAGGTTAATATTGCAAAACATTTTTTAATAATATTGGAACCAATGTATTCTATTCTTTCTGCTTGACAAATTTCTAATCACTCAGGTGAATGAGAACATTTGTTTGCCACTGTTTCACATATACATAAAAATATTCCAGTCCCTCTTAAGACATTATTTCCAGAGTGTGTGCAAATAATAAGGGCATGTTATAATGTGAAAACAATTTAACTGAAAAACAGATATAATTTATTATTATAACTTTAGACCACCAACATTTTATTCCAGTGTATCATAAGATGTACAGCCTAAACTCTCTTATACTGCATGATCAAAGTATATGTGATTCTTCACATTTTCAGAACATTTTGGAAAAATAAAACAGGAAGGATTATTCTTTATCTAAGAATGATCCGTAACATCAGCATGTGACATATTTACCTTCCTTTCCTTGTGGAGAACACACAGTGTATGGTTTGGTTCACCCCCAGGACAGCACCGTTGTCTCAGAGCTGAGGAGGAGAGCAAAGAACAACACAAGCCCTCATGCTCTCAGCAAAACCTTGATCACTGGATTTCTGTCTGAATCCTACAATTCATGTTGTAAAAGCAATTTCCCCAAACACTTCAGCATCACAGCTGTAGCTCTCAGTGAGTTTCAGTGGGGAAGCTCCTTTGCTATGTGTGGGTCACTGAGTTTAGTTAATCTGTCTGCTGTCGCTGGAATGTGGCAGGAAGGGTTTCCAACTCCACAGCCTCAGGAGGGAGGAAGAGAACACCTCCCTCAGTCATTTCTGTTCCCTTTGTGCGATCAGGCCTGACGTCAGGTGATGATGTGGTGTCACCTGGCAGTCTGGTAAGCACTGGTCAGGGTTGCAGTCAGGAAACAGGCATGCTGCTGCTGTGGGTAAAGCTGGGATGCTTGCGCTGGAAAAGGAGAGAAAGTGTAGACACGTGTTCTTAGGTGGCATTTACCCCAGAGCCCCTGCTTGCTTTTCTGCTTTTCAGATGTATGGCTTAAAACAGTCTGATGATAACTGGTGAGGTGCACACCCGTCAGGGGAAGGTTAGATTTGCTGGCATCTTGGGATTTCTTGGTGTTCTGGCATCTGAGGTTGAGAGTCACTTAGGGCCTGTTTCCAGTGGGTTCCCATCCAGAGGAGAAGCCATGGTTCCCCAGGAAGCAACAATTTAGTTTATTCCTCAGTTTTTATTACATTTTTCATAATGTGCATGCTAAGTTGCTTCAGTTGTGTCCAGCTTTTTGCAACCCTGTGGACCATAACCTGCCAGTCTGCTGTGTCCGTGGGATTCTCCAGGCAAGAATACTGGAGTAGGTTGCTGTGTCCTCAAATTTTATTACAGATAAATATTTAGGAGAATGATAATAATGTCAATTAAGTTTTTAATTGTCAAGTGCTGTCTCAGTGCTTTCTTTGCACACTTTTGCAAATTTGGATTCTTGTAATGCTTGTAATTTCCACATGGTGTGGATGCTGTTGTTACCTCTACTTTGTGTATAAAAGAAGAGAAGCAAGCAGGATGGACCACTAGCTCAAGGCCAACGGGGCAGTAAATCTCAGAGCCAGATTCATAAGGAAGCAGAGGCAGGCTCAGTTCACCTGCTTATGAGGCCTCCAGGGACACCTGAGAAATCTGAACGACGTATCAGGAGCTTATTGTCTGAAAACAAACAGCTGTTTTCTTTTGGTTTCCACTTATAGTTTATAAAATTGAAATTTGTTCTTAAATTCCATAAATACTAGTTTTTCAAATGACAAAAATGTCAGGTTTCATTATTCTAAAGAGATAGATATCTTACTAAGCTCATTCTGAAAACAGAAATCAGTCTCTTGAAAGAACTGGAAGCAGTGTAAAGAATCTATCTCCTCTGTGTTCTAGTTGTGAATAGAGATTCCCTGGGTTCTGGTTGAGTGATGAACTCTACCTCTAAATTGCTAAGGAAAATACGGCAAGATGTATGGGCTCATGAAAACAAGTGAAGAAGAAAAAAAAAAAAAAAAAAGAAAACAAGTGAAGAGTTAAACCCCCAAAGAGGTGAGCCTCAGAAACACTTCAGACCAAAAAAAACATACTTCTAGAAATCATTTTTCTTTGATTATTCATGAATTTCTCTCTCTTAAATTAGCATTTTTATTCTCTTGTGGGTTTTCTCTATGTGGTAGGAAAATAGAGTCAGTGAATATGCCCAGTTTTATATTTTACCATTGTGACAACTGAGAGCAGAGTTATTCCCTTCTTCAGTTGCAATTTGGTATGTTTAAGGAAATATCGATGTTGCTGTGGCCTCCTGGGGATAAGCGAGTGTCTTATCTTGGAGACATTGCTGTGCTCACAGGAGATGTGTGGGTCAGGGCAGTGCCAAGACCTAGAACAGGTGAGCTGATGGGATCCACAATCCAGTGTAATATGGGGTGGTGGCCAGAACACAGAATTCAAGGGTTAAAGAAAGTGTGACTCAAACCCTGGTTCAGCTTGTCACTGCTCAGGTGATTTGGGTTTCTTATTGAATCCCTTTCACATTGTTTCATTCACCTAAAAGATGTTGTGACAATTAGTGAGGTGATATGTAAACAGTTAATGCTGTGCTAGCACTGAAGTTGCTGGCTATCATTTATTGTCTAAGCTCTTATATTGATTCACTTCGAGTATCAAGTTCATGCTGCAAATATGGTTAATATCCCCCTTTCAGATGAGAAACTGAACCCTAGGGAAGTTAAACACACTGTTCTATGCTCATATTTGGTAAATTTAGGAGCCAGAATATGTATGTGTTCAAAAAATGTTAACCTTTTATGATGCAAGCTCACAGCTGATTTATCACAAACACACATGTGCTCTTCCAGGAGAGTGCGTGCTCATATAAGGTGTGCACCACACTCATCTGTGAGTCTGTCTCAAAATGAGGGACCTCAGCCTTCAGGAAGGGTTACCTGGAGTCTTCCTGAGTGTGACAGTTCACGTCTCTCCTGGAGAGGTGGAGTGGCTAAGGGCAGAATGTGGGGTCTGGAGCCCCCAGCCTGGGTGTTGATTCCAGTGGTGCAAGTTAGCAGATGGGGGGCTCAGCCTTGATGGCAATGCTCCGTGCTTGTTTTCTTTCCCATCGAAAAGTAACTGTAATAGTACCTGCGGTCCAGGGTTATTACAAGGAAAAATTGTGCTCGTAAAGGCTCTGAATATGCTTAACCCTCAGTAAACACTCAGGAAATAGCCGCTCCTATTGTTATTGACTGGTAGGCTTCCCGGGTGGCTCAGGCGATAAAGAATCCACCTGCAATGCAGGAGACTTGGGTTCAATCCCCGGGTTGGGAAGATCCCCTGGAGAAGGGAATGGCAGCCCACTCCAATATTCTTGTCCATTCTAATCCCATGGACAGAGGAGCCTGGTGGACTACAGTCCGTGGAGTCTCAAAGAGCAGGACGAGACTGAATGAGTAACACAGTACTATTATCATCATCACCTCCATGTCACCACTACCAGCACCATTATTACTATTACTACCATCACCACTGTGAATATAATGAACAATATTCTTCATTTGAATTCACTGTTTCTACTAACCCCTTTAAAATTTTCAGATCCTATTTTAATTTTTATCCCTCCTATTTTGTTTAGTCAAGAAGCATGTATAACGTTATTAACCTGCACTAATCTGGTAAAGGAACGGTATATAACGTACTAAGGGAACACTCTGTGTAGCTGTGGAATAAACGCGGTTCGAGGAGACAGCTGGTCATGTTCACCAGGCAGCTTGTTATAAAGTCTCGTGAACATACTGTAGATAATTTGACCTACGTGAAACACTCCGATGCTCTTTTTCTCCCATAGTGTGATTTTCTTTTTGCCCATTCTTTGTGGACAAATCAAACTAAGTAGATACTGAAGGGAAACTATTTAGGTATTAGTTTGATCTTAATCTGGGAATATTGGAAAGTCTGCTGTTTTATTGCCAATAAATATGTACTTGCAACGTATACAGAAAATTATTTCTCAATGCTGTAATTTCCATACATAAGTGCCTCAGAATAAAGTAACTGCATCTTCAAATAGTCAGAATTCACGTTACTGGGTGAGTGACCACTTTTACCTTCAGATTTGACTCTGTCATTTATTATTTTTGTGAACTTAGGTGGATTTCCACCTTTGAGTCTCAGTTTTCATACTGACTTTCTTTTCATATAAAAGAAAACCTGTAGCTGGATTATCTCTAAGGCTCCTTGAAGTGCCCACATTCCTCATTCTACACACAGTGCACAAAAACCTAGGGAAGTTCTAGGGAAGTTAAGCTCACTAGTTTATCAAAATATACAACATTATATATATATATATGTATATATATATGAATATAATTTAAAAGGAGTCTGCCACTAACAGGGTTTAAGTGCTTTGGAGGGTAATGAATACTCAGATAGGTGTGAGAAGTAATGTGATTCAGTCAAATAAGTAATATCGACTTTCTTTAGTTGTATTGCACAGAGTATTTTAGAATAATCAGATGTTGAATTTTCCCAAGATTTGAACCAATAGATTGTAACTGTTCCAAATGGCAAGGGAGAACAAAGTCAGGAGGGCAGGCATATTTGTCTCAAGTCTAAATCTTAGTTTGGGGTTTCTGGATGGGAAAGCTAATAGGAATGGTTGATGTGCTTGAGTGTGTGCTCAGTCACTCACTAGTGTCTGACTCTTTGTGACCCCACAGACCTGCCAGGCTCCTCTTTCCATGGGATTTTCCAGGCAAGAATACTGAAGTGGGTTGTCATTTCCTCCTCCAGGGAATCTTCCCCACCCAGAGATCGAACCCTGGTCTCCTGTGTCTTTTGCATTGGCAGGTAGATTCTTTACCACTGAGCCTTTGGACAGGATGCCCCTCAAGGAGGGGATGGCAGGCAGGCCTGAGCTGGCATCGTTCCTCCATGCTCATCAAGGTGCCCACTGTCAGGGCCCGAGATTGCCTCCACATAGACACACACCTTCCAGGCTGTGCATCAGGTGTTTTTCAAACTTTTTAATCCATACTTCCTTTGGATAAATAATAAGAAATATCCACAACAATTCAGGCCCTATACTTGTGCTCAGTCTTGTGCCCCCTTCTCACGAATGTCTACTCATTTTGTAAAGCAAAGAGGGAGATGGGCAGATGTTTCTGGCTGTTGTGGGCAGCAGGTCCAGGATACTCATGTGGTGGAGAGGGCATGGGGATTGAGGGCAGAGAGGAGGGAGCAGGTGCCCTCTGGAGTTGCAGTGGGTCTGCCATCAGGAGGGGAGGGAGCGGAGGCAGCCCAGCCATTGCCGGGAGGCAGCGCCCGGGACTTAGAGTTGTTTGGACTTCATCCTAAAGGAAAGTTGCAGAGCTTAAAGACTTTTGATAGGGAATGCCATTATGTGTTTTTTTTTTTTTTTGATTGAAGTACAGTTGATTTACAATATTGTTTGCTTCAGGTGTACAGCAAACTGATTCAGTTATACTTATGTAATTTTTCCAATTCTTTTCCACTATAGGAAAATACACTGAATATACACGATATTGAGTAGAGTTCCCTATGCTCTACAGTAGGTCCTTGTTGACTACCTATTTTGTGTGTGTGTGTATGAAAGTTGCTCAGTCATTTCTGACTCTTTGAGACCCCATGGATTGTAGCCCGTCAAGCTCCACCATCCATGGCATTCTCCAGGCAAGAATACTGGAGTGGGTTGCCTTCTCCAGGGATCTTCCCAACCCAGGGATCAAATCCGGGTCTCCCACATTGCAGGCGTACTTTTTACCATCTGAGCCACCAGGGAAGCTCTCTCTCTCTGTCTCTCTGTCTCTGTCTCTGTCTCTTTCTCTCTCTGTATATATAATAACATATGAAGCAATGTGTGTATGTCAATCCCAATCGCCTAATTTATCCCTCCCTGATTTTGATAGCTGATTTGTTTTCTGTGTCTGTGAGTCTGTTTCTGTTTTGCAAACAAGTTCAATTGTATCATTTTCTTAGATTTTACATATAAATGACATTTAGATTTACATTTTAGGAAGATCATTCTGGCCACAAAGCCAAGAATTAGATGGAGGGGGTGGGGTGGGGGTGGGGAGGCTGGTCGTGCTTGAGAAAGCACTGTGATCAGTAAAGAACAATGAGGGAGATGAAAGGATTCCAGAGACATGCCAGATGCATCTCCTTGGAGGAGGCTGAACCCCTTGTTCTCCCGCAGGAAGAGAGGAGACTAATTCCTCTGCTTATAGAGTGGGAAAGGCAGTGAATTTGTCTAACATTTATTTACTGAGTATCTATTATGTGTTGAGCATGAATGCTCCAGGGATTCTAGCAGCTCATAACTTCCAGCTTGTGGGAAGGATGAAAGACTCTGCAGAAGCATGTGGCCAAATAACGTCTTCAGAACTGGGTGTGAGAATGAGACCACTGGGGTATGCAATCACTTGCCAAGCAGGCTGCGTGCTTCCAAGGCATCACAAAACTCACTGAAAACCTAATGTGCCCATTTTCATCTAGACATTGAGGAGGCTTACAGAAAAATAGACAATCAGCTGATGGCAATGATTGTACTGTTCAGAGCTCCGACACAGTTGCGCACATGTTCGAAAGCAAAGATACTTAAGTTGTCCAAAAAATGACAAACTCAGGAAAAACGAATGTGTTGGCTGGTTTCAGTGTCCCTAAAGGGAGAGACAAAGATACTGAATAGATCTTCCGTGAATCCCCGCGATGAGCAGATGAACATTTGTAAACAGTGAGAATGTGAGGCCGTGAGATTCAGCTAAAGCCTCTTTATAGCTGACTCCTGACTGCCAAAAACATAAAGAGATTAGGTGTTTAGGAATATCTTGATATTAAGAAAGTGCAAGAGTACAACAGTGCAATCTTCTCCCATATCCATTCTAATTGATGAAATGTCAGCTTGCCAAGTGGTCCCTGTGACAGGTTCCTCGCTATCCCAAGGTAGAGCCCTAAGCTGAAACGGCTAAGGTGAAGAGCGCTTACCTTAGGACTGGTCCTGCCCTGGGATGCACAAAGTGAATGGAGATGGAGCCTAGGTGTGCATGGACAGTTCAGGCTGTGGAGGCTGGATGCTGGGAAGCTGAGAGTGGTTCCTGGGCAGGAGGGAGCTTGGCGGAGCAGCCTCACTACTCAGAGTGTACCCTGCCCTCTAAGGGTTCCTGCAAAACAAATGTGGATGCTGTTTTTACTTTTCACCTTTTTTTTCATAAAAGTGAAACTTCTCTTTGAATTTCCTTCAGTTAGTGAAACCAGAGAGTGATGTAGGTCTTTTGTAAAAACAATGTGGCATAAAGCAGACTTTCAGAAAGTGGGGGATTCTTGATTATTTCTCATATTTTTATATAAAACTTGCTTTCAGAATAACATTTACCTCTTAGGTCTAAGCAAAGCACTGGTTTGTTTTGTTTGTTCCCAGGAATCAGTGACACCAAGGGAACCAAAGGAAGAAATACTGCTAGTTTGTTTATTTTTTCTTAGAAAAAACAATCAGTTTGTGGCTGAATTGCACTCCTTGCCAGTTCATATGCTGAAGTTTCTACCCCTAGTAGGTCAGAATGTGAATGTATTTGAAGGTAGAGTTTCTAAAGAGGTAACTAAATTGCAGTGATGTTATAGGGTTGACTCTAATCCCATAGGACGATTGTCCTCATAAAAAGAGGAGGTCAGGACACAGCCAGATAGAGGCAGTCAGTTCAGTCAGTTCAGTTGCTCAGTCGTGTCCGACTTTCTGCAACCCCATGAATCGCAGCACGCCAGGCCTCCTTGCCCATCACCAGCTCCTGGAGTTCACTCAGACTCATGTCCATCGAGTCCGTGATGCCATCCAGCCATCGCATCCTCTGTTGTCCCCTTCTCCTCCTGCCCCCAATCCCTCCCAGCATCAGAGTCTTTTCCAAAGAGTCAACTCTTTGCATGAGGTGGCCAAAGTACTTGAGCTTCAGCTTTAGCTTCATTCCTTCCAAAGAAATCCCAGGGTTGATCTCCTTCAGAATGGACTGGTTGGATCTCCTTGCAGTCCAAAGGACTCTCAAGAGTCTCCAATACCACAGTTCAAAAACATCTGGAAACAGTGTCAGACTTTATTTTTTTGGGCTCCAAAATCACTGTAGATGGTGACTGCAGCCATGAAATTAAAAGACGCTTACTCCTTGGAAGAAAAGTTATGACCAACCTAGATAGTATATTCAAAAGCAGAGACATTACTTTGCCGACTAAGGTCCGGCTAGTCAAGGCTATGGTTTTTCCTGTGGTCATGTATGGATGTGAGAGTTGGACTGTGAAGAAGGCTGAGCACCTTAAGATGCAGGAGAGGATAGCCACCTACAAGCCAAGGAGAGAGGCCTCAGAAGAAGCCAACCCTGTGGTCAGATTGATCCCAGAGATATAACCTCCAGAACTGTCAGAGAGTGAACTTCTGTTGTTGGAGTTGCCCAGTCTGTGATGCTATGTTATGACAGCCCTAACACCTCCTTAGTTTGTGGACAGCGTTTCTGCTAAAGAATGGATTTAACAGCTAAGTGTTTAGATATTTCTTATCCACTGTGTGAAATAGTATTTGATGCTTCTACAGGACAAAAATCATTAAAAAATGAAAACTATGCATTAGTTAAACTGACATCTAAAAATAAGATGCCAAAGAGCACTATGGCCTGCACATGTGTGGAACAGACAAATAAGTTTTATTGTTAACCATCTACTGATAAATTATTGATATAGCTTCACATCACTGGTAAATAAGGCAGAAAATCATCCCATTTGCATGCCAAATTGCCTCTGGGGGCTTCCCCTCCTTGCATTTGTGCTAACACAGTGACAAAAAAAAAAAAAATGTTGCCAAATTCCTAGAGAAACTGCCTTTGTGGATGCCATGAAAATAAAATAAATCCCACCTTCCTGTTGCTGAAATCATAGTGCTGGGCTGAAGAAGGTAGGAGGATGGGATTTACTCTTAAAGGTGGAATTCAATACTTCATACAATTTTCCAAGTGTTTTCTTCATCGAAGGGTTTGTAACAGGATTGCAAGTTCTTCTTGCTGGTAGGTAGTCACTTGCATTGAACACATGGTCCTATTTTCATGGCATTTAGTCTCATAAGTGATACTATAAGATGATTACTCACCTGCTGATCTATGGCCACACCTGAAAGTGCTCAGATGGCCGCTGTCCCTGCATGAATCTGACTGCTTATTTCTGAAAAGTGTAGAGCTTTTAATAGAGAACATGCAAGTGAGAAGTAACCTGTGGGGTCTCATTTGCCTGGGAGGTGGACTTCTGAGAATATGCTTTTTTAATGTCAGGGACTCAGGAATCAATTTCCTCCTCTAACTGTGAAATTCAATCTTGATTAAGAATCTAACCCTCCTTTGAAGCAATTACTGTGAAATTCTAAGTATAGGTATCTCCATCTTTTGTTTTTCTACTCTCAAAACCATCTCAAAGTGGCTCAATTGTTTAAAAAAAAATCATTAACTAACTAAAAGAGAAGGTTAATTTGGTTCAGTATCATTATCTTTTATTTTTTGTTTCCTTAAATAAGCATCAGGGCTTCTCCCCCCTCCTTATTGTGAATGTGTGTCACATACTAATCACTCAAATATTTAATTAGTGTCTAGGAAGTTTAAATATGTAGTGTTAGAACATGTGATTTTTCAGTGAAAAGCACATCAACTCTAAAGGTTTTTTTTATTTACTAAGACAACTTCTGTACTCTGTTGTACTTAATACTTTAGTACTGGGTTCACTCTATGTGCTAAGTACTGTGCTCGGTGCTGTGGGTAACATGTACACTCACAATGCAGGGCTCCAGTCTGGTGTGACAGAATGATGCCACCAGGGGTGAGGCTGTCCTTTATGGTCCAGCTCTCACATCCATACATGCCTACTGGAGAAATCATAGCTTTGACTACACAGACTTTTGTTGGTAAAGTGATGTCTCTGCTTTTTAATATGCTGTCTAGGTTTGTCATAGCTTTTCTTCCAAGGAGCAAGCATCTTTTGATTTCATGGCTGCAGTCACTGTCCTCAGTGATTTGGGAGCTTAATACAATAAAGTCTCACTGTTTCCATTGTTTCCCCATCTATTTGCCATGAAGTGATGAGACCAGATGCTATGGTCTTAGTTTTATGAATGTTGAGTTTTTTTTTTAATTTATTTTAAAATTTATTTTAATTGGAGGCTAAATACTTTACAATATTGTAGTGGTCTTGCCATACATTGACATGAATCAGCCATGGGTGTACATGTGTTGAGTTTTCAGTCAGCCTTTTCACGCTCCTCTTTCACCTTCATTAAGAGGCTCTTTAGTTCCTCTTTGTTTTCTGCCATGAGAGTGGCATCATCTGCATATCCTAGTTGTTGATATTTCTCCTGGCCATCTTGACTCCAGCTTGTGATTCAGGTTGATTAAATAGGGCAATAGTAAATAACTAATAGTGAGAAATTAGATAAGTATATGCTTTCAAAATCCTGAATATTGTTGGAAGAGAAAAGGATGGGTATTAACATGAGACAATAAGAGGCTTAGGATATGGACTATGAGAGGGGTCAGTAAGTTACTAAATGTTTTTGAAATGAAGCTTCAATTTAACCCCAAGACTCTCACCATTCCAAGATCCAATGGTAGATGGCCCTAGGGTAGATGTTTTCATGTCCAGGGGAGAAATCAGGGGAAATAGGGAGACCTGGGTCACAGGGAGGCCAGGACTCAGCAGAGCAAATTCCATCAGGCTTTAGGATGTTGTTCTCTGAGCCTTGATGCTCCATCATCTGGACCTTCTAGGGCAGTGGCTCTTCCCTCTCGGCCGAGGTCTTGTCTGTTAGGCCCCGCAATCCCTGGCTCTGCCCTTGGAGTTGCTCTTCCTTCATCTTGTCTCATTTCCCATGCTGGTGGTGATTCTACTAGTATAAAATTCTCAAAAACCTTGTTGACCTTTTGTACATTCATGGGGTCTGAGCCATCAAAAGAAAGAATACTCCCTAGGTCGTTCCTGAATAGGCATCTCTACCCTGGTTTCCATGGAGTCGCGTGACTGTGCCATGAGACACACACTTGACCTCTGTCTGCAGTCCTCCAGCTGCACACTGGCCTGTCTCAGGATGTGGCTTCTTCAAATTATCACAGGCTAGCTCCTCTATTTTACAATCACTCCCTCGGTTTCTCTCTTTTTCTCTCACATTTTACTGTGAACAACTAGGAGACAGCAGGCTGTACCTTCCATCCTCTGCTTGCAGATCTCAGCTAATGCTGAAGTTCATTGCTACCATCCAACCCTAGGGTGTTATCCAGTCATGTTCCCTGACTCTTGACTACCAGGATGGCCTTTCCTCAACTGTCCACTAATACAGCCATTATTTCCTTCTTAAGTCTCAACAGAAGCACCTTGAATGTCTGTACATCTAACAACAGCTCTTGAACAATTCAGGCTTTTTCTATTAAGAAAAAGGCTCCCACCCTGTACCCATTTCCTAATTCCAAAGCATTGCACATTTTATATATTTGTTAAAGCAGCAACACACTCTCTAATACCAACCTCTGTGTTCATTTCCTGGGATTCTGATTACAAAGTATTACAAACTGGGTGGTTTAGGACAACACAGATCTATTCTCTGAAAGTTTTGGAGACTAGAAGCCCAAGATTTCAAGAGGGCCAAGCTTCCTCTGAGACGCTGGGTATAAGAGTTCATCCATCCTCATCAGGATGTTATGAGAACCAAGAAAAGAAACGACTGTTCCATACTGGGATGCTAAGAAAGACTATCTATGAGGACATGGTGCTCAAGTAGTCTGTTGTTGAGTCGGAATCACTGAAGGTCAGTATAAAGAAAATGGGTTTTTACTAAGGTTAATCAGTTGTATAAAATGTGTAAAACTCAACCTGTGCTATTGGTGGAAGGTAAATGTCTACATGTCTTTCCTAGAAGATGAGATCATTGAATTGCTGAGAACATGTGATGATGCCTTTATGGTAGTTATTCAGTTCAGTTCAGTTGCTCAGTTGTGTCCAACTCTTGTACCCAAATTCATGTCCATTGAATTGGTGATGCCATCCAACCATCTCATCCTCTATTGCTCCCTTCTCCTCCTGCCCTCAATCATTCCCAGCATCAGGGTCTTTTCAAATGAGTCACCTCTTCACATCAGGTAGCCAAAGTATTGGAGTTTCATTTTTTTTTCTTTTCTTTTTTTTCAGTTTTATTTATTTATTTTTTACTTTACAATATTGTATTAGTTTTGCCATACATTGACATGAATCTGCCATGGGTGTCCCATCCTGAACCCCCCTCCCACCTCCCTCCTCATCCCATCCCTCTGGGTCATCCCAGTGCACCAGCCCCGAGCACCCTATTTCATGCATTGAACCTGGACTGGCGATTCGTTTCATATGTGATAATTTACATGGTTCAATGCCATTCTCCCATATCATCCCACCCTTGCCCTCTCCCATAGAGTCCAAAAGACTGTTCTATACATCTGTGTCTCTTTTGCTGTCTCACATACAGGGTTATTATTACCATCTTTCTAAATTCCATATATATGCATTAGTATACTGTATTGGTGTTTTACTTTCTGGCTTACTTCACTCTGTATAATAGGCTCCAGTTTTATCCACCTCATTAGAACTGATTCAAAGGTATTCTTTTTAATACCTGAGTAATACTCTATTGTGTATATGTACCACAGCTCTCTTATCCATTTGTCTGCTGATGGACATCTAGGTTGCTTCCATGTCCTGGCTATTATAAACAGTACTGCAATGAACATTGGGGTACACGTGTCTCTTTCAATTCTGGTTTCCTTGCTGTGTATGCCTAAGCAGTGGGATTGCTGGGTCATATGGAAGTTCTATTTCCAGTTTTTTATGGGATCTCTATACTATTCTCCATAGTGGCTGTACTAGTTTGCATTCCCGCCAACAGTGTAAGAGGGTTCCGTTTTCTCCACACCCTCTCCAGCATTTATTGCTTGTAGACTTTTGGATAGCAGCCATTCTGACTGGTGTGAAATGGTACCTCACTGTGGTCTTGATTTGCATTTCTCTGATAATGAGTAATGTTGAGCATCTTTTCATATGTTTGTTAGCTATCTGTATGTCTTCTTTGGAGAAATGTCTGTCTAGTTCTTTGGTTCACTTTATGATTAGGTCGTTTATTTTTCTGAAATTGAGCTGCAGGAGTTGCTTATATATTTTTGAGATCAGTTGTTTGTCAGTTGCTTCATTTGCTATTATTTTCCCCCATTCCGAAGGCTGTCTTTTCAACTTGCTTATAGTTTCCTTTGTTGTGCAGAAGCTTTTAAGTTTAATTAGGTCCCATTTGTTTATTTTTTCTTTTGTTTCCAATATTCTGGGAGGTGAGTCATAGAGGATCCTGCTGTGATTTACGTTGGAGAGTGTTTTGCCTATGTTCTCCTCTAGGAGTTTTATAGTTTCTGGTCTTATGATTAGATCTTTAATCTATTTTGAGTTTATTTTTGTGTATGGTGTTAGAAAGTTTTCTAGTTTCATACTTTTACAAGTGGTTGACCAGTTTTCCCAACACCACTTGTTAAGGAGATTGTCTTTTCTCCATTGTATATTCTTGCCTCCTTTGTCAAAGATAAGGTGTCCATATGTGTGTGGATTTATCTCTGGGCTTTCTATTTTGTTCCATTGATCCATATTTCTGTCTTTGAGCCAGTACCATACTGTCTTGATGACTGTGGCTTTGTAGTAGTGCCTGAAGTCAGGCAGGTTTATTCCTCCAGTTCCATTCTTCTTTCTCAAGATTACTTTGGCTATTCGTGTTTTTTTGTATTTCCATACAAATTGTGAAATTATTTGTTCTAGTTCTCTGAAAAATACCCTTGGTAGGGTATTTTGATAGGGATTGCATTGAATCTATAGATTGCTTTGGGTAGTATACTCATTTTCACTATATTGATTCTTCCAATCCATGAACATGGTATATTTCTCCATCTATTTGTGTCCTCTTTGATTTCTTTCACCAGTGTTTTTAGTTTTTTATATATAGGTCTTTTGTTTCTTTAGATAGATATATTCCTAAGTATTTTATTCCTTTCATTGCAATGGTGAATGGAATTGCTGCCTTAATTTCTCTTTCTGTTTTCTCATTGTTAGTGTATAGGAATGCAAGGGATTTCTGTCTGTTGATTTTATATCCTGCAAACTTTACTATATTCATTGATTAGCTCTAGTACTTTTCTGGTGGAGTCTTTGGGTTTTCTATGTAGAGGATCATGTCATCTGCAAACAGTGAGAGTTTTACTTCTTTTCCAATATGTATTCCTTTTATTTCTTTTTCTGCTTTGATTGCTGTGGCCAAAACTTCCAAAACTATGTTGAATAGTAGTGGTGAGAGTGGGCACCCTTGTCTTGTTCCTGACTTTAGGGGGAATGCTTTCAATTTTTCACCATTGAGGATAATGTTTGCTGTGTGTTTGTCATGTATAGCTTTTCTTATGTTGAAGTATGTTCCTTCTATTCCTGCTTTCTGGAGGGTTTTTTTTTTCTTTTCATAAATGGATATTGAATGCTGTCAAAGGCTTTCTCTGCATCCATTGAGATAATCATATGGTCTTTATTTTTCAATTTGTTAATGTGATGTATTACATTGGTTGACTTGTGGATATTGAAGAATCCTTGCATCTCTGGGATAAAGCCCACTTGTCATGATGTATGATCTTTTAAATATGTTGTTGGATTCTGTTTGCTAGAATTTTGTTAAGGATTTTTGCACCTATGTTCATCAGTGATATTGGCCTGTAGTTTTCTTTCTTTCTTTTTTTTTTTGTGTGTGGCATCTTTGTCAGGTTTTGGTATTAGGGTGATGGTGGTCTCATAGAATGAGTTTGGAAGTTTACCTTCCTCTGCAATTTTCTGGAAGAGTTTGAGTAGGATAGGTGTTAGTTCTCTAAATTTTTGGTATAATTCACCTGTGAAGCCATCTGGACCTGGGCTTTTGTTTGCTGGAAGATTTCTGATTACAGTTTCAATTTCCATGCTTATGATGGGTCTGTTAAGATTTTCTATTTCTTCCTGGTTCAGTTTTGGAAAGTTGTACTTTTCTAAGAATTTGTCCATTTATTCCAAGTTGTCCATTTTATTTGCATATAGTTGCTGATAATAGTTGCTTATGATCCTTTGTATTTCTGTGTTGTCTGTTGTGATCTCTCCATTTTCATTTCTAATTTTATTGATTTGATTTTTCTCCCTTTGTTCCTTGATGAGTCTGGCTAATGGTTTATCAATTTTATTTATCTTCTCAAAGAACCAGCTGTTGGCTTTGTTGATTTTTGCTATGGTTTCTTTTGTTTCTTTTGCATTTATTTCTGCCCTAATTTTTAAGATTTCTTTCCTTCTACTAACCCTGGGGTTCTTCATTTCTTCCTTTTTTAGTTGCTTTAGGTGTAGAGTTAGGTTATTTATTTGACTTTTTCTTGTTTCTTGAGGTAAGCCTGTATTGCTATGAACCTTCCCCTTAGCACTGCTTTTACAATGTCCCATAGGTTTGGGGTTGTTGTGTTTTCATTTTCATTCATTTATATGCATATTTTAATTTCTTTTTTTTATTTCTCCTGTGATTTGTTGGTTATTCAGCAGTGTGTTGTTCAGCTTCCATATGTTGGAATTTTTAATAGTTTTTCTCCTGTAATTGACATCTAATCTTACTGCATTGTGGTCAGAAAAGATGCTTGGAATGATTTCAATTTGGCTAGATTTATGGCCCAGGATGTGATCTATCCTGGAGAAAGTTCCGTGTGTGCTTAAGAAAAAGATGAAATTCATTGTTTTGGGGTGAAATGTCCTATACATATCAATTAGGTCTAACTGGTCTATTGTATCATTTAAAGTTTATGTTTCCTTGTTAATTATCTGTTTAGTTGATCTATCCATAGGAGTGAGTGGGGTATTAAAGTTTCCCACCATTATTGTGTTATTGTTAATTTCACCTTTCATACTTGTTAGCATTTGTCTTACATATTGCAGTGCTCCTATGTTGGGTGCATACATATTTATAATTGTTATATCTTCTTCTTGGATTGATCCTGTGATCATTATGTAGTGTCCATCTTTGTCTCTTTTGTCCATCTTTGTCTCTTTTCACAGCCTTTGTTTTAAACTCTATTTTATATGATATGAATATTGCTACTCCTGCCTTCTTTTGGTCTCTGTTTGCATGGAATATCTTTTTCCAGCCCTTCATTTTCAGTCTGTATGTGTCCCTTGTTTCAAAGTGGGTCTCTTGTAGACAACATATATAGGGGTCTTGTTTTTGTATCCATTCAGCCAGTCTTTGTCTTTTGGTTTGGGCATTCAACCCATTTACACTTAAGGTAATTATTGATAAGTATGATCCCATTGCCATTTACTTTATTGTTTTGGGTCTGAGTTTATACACCTTTCTGTGTTTCCTGTATAGAGAACATCCTTTGGCATTTGTTGGAGAGCTGGTTTGGTGGTGCTGAATTCTCTCAGCTTTTTTGTCTGAAAGTGCTGCACTCAATATATAAGCAAATTTGGAAACCTCAGCAGTGGCCACAGGACTGAAAAAGGTCAGTTTTCTTTCCAACCCCAAAGAAAGGCAATGCCAAAGAATGCTCAAACTACTGCATAATTGCACTCATCTCACACGCTAGTAAAGTAATGCTCAAAATTTTCCAAGCCAGGCAGTAGGTGAACCATGAACTTCCAGATGTTCAAGCTGCTTTTAGAAAATTGAGATCAAATTACCAACATCTGCTGGATCATGGAAAAAGCAAGAGAGTTCCGGAAAAACATATATTTCTGCTTTATTGGCTATGCCAAAGCCTTTGACTGTGTGAATCACAATAAACTGTGGAAAATTCTGAAAGAGATGGAAATCCCAGAGCACCTGACCTGCCTCTTGAGAAACCTATATGCAGGTCAGGAAGCAACAGTTAAAACTGGACATGGGACAACAGACTGGTTCCAAATAGGAAAAGGAGTACATCAAGGCTGTATATTGTCACCCTGCTTATTTACCTTATATGCAGAGTATATCATAAGAAATGCTCAGCTGGAAGAAGCACAAGCTGAAATCAAGATTGCCAGGAGAAATATCAATAACCTCAGCTATGCAGATGACCCCATCCTTATGGCAGAAAGTGAAGAGGAACTCAAAAGCCTCTTGATGAAAATGAAAGAGGAGAGTGAAAAGGTTGGCTTAAAGCTCAACATTCAGAAAACAAAGATCATGGCATCTAGTCTTATCACTTCATGGGAAATAGATGGGGAAACAGTGAAAACAGTGTCAGACTATTTTTTGGGCTCCAAAATCACTGCAGATGGTGATTGCAGCCATGAAATTAAAAGACACTTACTCCTTGGAAGAAAAGTTATGACCAAGCTAGATAGCATATTAAAAAGCAGAGACATTACTTTGCCAACAAAGGTCCATCTAGTCAAGGCTATGGTTTTTCCAGTGGTCATGTATGGATGTGAGAGTTGGACTGTGAAGAAAGCTGAGTGCCAAAGAATTGATGCTTTTGAACTGTGGTGTTGGAGAAGACTCCTGAAAGTCCCTTGGACTGCAAGGAGATCCAACCAGTCCATTCTAAAGGAGATCAGTCCTGGATGTTCTTTTGAAGGACTGATGCTGAAGCTGAAACTCCAATACTTTGGCCACCTCATGCAAAGAGTTGACTCATTGGAAAAGACTCTGATGCTGGGAGGGATTGGGGGCAGGAGGAGGGGACTACAGAGGATGAGATGGCTAGATGGCATCACCGACTTAATGGACATGAGTTTGTGTGAACTCTGGGAGTTGGTGATGGACAGGGAGGCATGGAGTGCTGCAGTTCATGGGGTCACAGAGAGTCAGACACGACTGAGTGACTTAACTGAACTGAACTGAAAGCTTTTGATTTCTCCTTCATATTTGAATGAGAACCTTGCTGGGTACGGTAATGTGAGCTATAGGTTATTTTCTTTCATCACTTTAAGTATGTCCTTTCATTCCCTTCTGGCCTGAAGAGTTTCTATTGAAAGATCAGCTGTTATTCCTATGGAAATCCGCTTGTGTGTTATTTGTTGTTTTTCCCTTGCTGCTTTTAATATTTGTTCTTTGTGTTTGATCTTTGTTAATTTGATTCAAATGTATATTGGGGTGTTTCACTTCGGCTTAGACCTGGGGAGTGCATGCAACTCAGGGCCAGCATTAGACAGTTCTGGCAGATCAACCTAGAGCCTGAGGAGTGTAGACTGGGAAAGCACACACACTGTGAGTGGGGGCAAACCCAGTGTGGCTGAACCACTGTGAGCACATGCCAGTGATATTTATTTGCAGTGTTCCTCCCTCCCCACAGCATGACTGAACAAGTGAGCCTAAAAAAAGTGACCACCACTACCTCCTTGTGTCAGGGCAGAAATTAGACACTGAAGAGACCAGCAAACAAAAGATGCTAAAATAAACAGAAGGAACTGCTTTGGAAGTGACAGGTGCAATAGATTAAAGCCCTGTAGTTAGTTAGCACTGACTACATAGGAAGGGGCCTATAGACCTTGAGAAGTACAAGCTGGACCAAGGAACTATCTGAAAATGAACTGACCGCACACTGTCCACAACAGCTCCAGAGAAAGTCCTAGATATATTTTTACTATTATCATTTTTTAATTAATTATTTTAAATTTTAAGTCCCCTATTACTCCCTTAATTTTAATTTTTATAACCTACTGCTGCTACTGCTAAGTCACTTCAGTCGTGTCCGACTCTGTGTAACCCCATAGACCACAGCCCACCAGGCTCCCCCATCCCTGGGATTCTCCAGGCAAGAACCCTGGAGTGGGTTGCCATTTCCTTTTCCAATGCATGAAAGTGAAAAGTGGGAGTGAAGTCACTCAGTCGTGTCCAACCCTCAGCGACCCCATGGACTGCAGCCCACCAGGCTCCTCCGTTCATGGGATTTTCCAGGCAAGAGTACTGGAGTGGGGTGCCATTGCCTTCTCCTATTACCTTGCAAAAAAAAAAAGACCTATTTTTAAAGCAAATTTCATATATATATACTTTATAATTTTTGTGACTTTTAAAAATATTGTATTTTTGAGAATCTAACCTCTATTCTAGATTTTTTATCTTTGCTTTTTGGTATTTCTAATCAAATTTGTACTTTTAAGAACCCAATATTCAGTACCCATTTTTACTTGGGAGCAAGATCACTGGCCTGATTGCTCTCTCCCCCTTTTGACTCTCCTTTCTCTCCACCAGGTTGCCTCTATCTTCCCCCTCCCCCTTTTCTTCTCTACCCGACTCTGTGAATCTCTCTGTGTGTTCCGGGCTGTGAAGAACACTTAGGGAACTGATTACTGGCTGGATCTCTCTCTCTCTCCTTTTGATTCCCCCTTTTATCCTCCTGGCCACCTCTGTCTCCTTCCTCCCTCTTCTCCTCTCTGTGTAACACTGTGAACATCTCTGAGGGATCCAGACTTGGAGAGCACATAGGGAAGTGATTACTGGCTAGCATGCTCTCTCTACTTTTGATTCCCCCTCTTTTCCTCCTGGTCACCTCTATCTCCATCCTCCCTCTTCTCTTCTCCTTTTAACTCTGTGTACCTCTTTGGGTGTCCGTCACTGTGGAGAAACTTTTCATCGTTAACCTAGATGTTTTATCATTGGTGCTGTGTAGATGGAGAAGTCTTGAGGCTACTGTAAGAATAAGACTGAACCAGAGGCAAGAGGCTTAAGTCCAAATCCTGAGAACACTAGAGAACTCCAAGGAACATTAATCAATAGGAGCTCATCAAACGCCTCCATACCTACACTGAAACCAAGCATCACCCAAGGGCCAACAAGTTCCAGAGCAAGACATACCACGCAAATTCCCCAGCAACACAGGAACATAGACCTGAGATTCAATATACAGGCTGCCCAAAGTCACACTAAACCCATTGACATCTCAAAACTCATTACTGGACACTTCATTGCACTCTAAAGAGAGAAATCCAGCTCCACCCACCAGAACACTGACACAAGCTTCCTTAACCAGGAAACCTTGACAAGACACCCATCCAACCCCACCCACAGTGAGGAACCTCCACAATAAAGAGGAACCACAAACTGCCAGAATACAGAAAGGCCACCCCAAACACAGCAATATAAGCAAGATGAAAAGGCAGAGAAATACCCAGCAGGCAAAGGAACAGGATAAATGCCCATCAAACCAAACAAAAGAGGAAGAAATAGGGAATCTACCTGATAAAGAATTCCAAATAATGATACTGAAAATGATCCAAAGCCTTGAAAACAAATTGGAGTTACAGATAAATAGCCTGGAGACAAGGATTGAGAAGATGCAAGAAAGGTTTAACAAGGACCTAGAAGAAATAAAAAAAGAGTCAATATATAATGAATAATGCAATAAATGAGATAAAAAACACTCTGGAGGGAACCAACAGTAAAATAACGGAGGCAGAAGATAGAATAAGTGAGATAGAATATAGAATGGTAGAAATAAATGAAACAGAGAGGGAAAAAAAAGAATTAAAAGAAATGAGGACAACCTCAGAGACCTCTGGGACAATGCTAA